>NC_090829.1:13942500-14150000 GCF_028021215.1 Eschrichtius robustus
CTTATTGGCATACAACTGTTCATAGTATTCCGTTAACATTTTTTATTTTAATTTCTGTAAGGTTGGTGGTAAAAGATGAATGTTGTGTCCCACCAAAATTCATGTTGAAATCCAATCCTCATTGTGATGGTATTTGGAAGTAGGGTCTTTGGTAATTAGGTAAGGAGGGTAGCACCCTCATGAATGGGATTAGTGTCCTTATAAGAAAGGCCAGAAAGCTAGCACACTCTCTTTCCATCATGTGAGGATATAAGAAGTCAGCTGTCTGCAGACCAGAAGAGAGCTCTCAGCAGAACCTGGTTACACTGGTCCCTGACCTCAGACTTCCCAGCCTCTAGAACAGTGAAAAATAAATTTTGATTTTTGATAAGCCACCCAGTGCATGGTATTTTGTTATTATAGCAGCCTAGGCTAAGAAAGTCAGTCAGTAATAATGTTGTCTCTTTCATTTCTGATATTAGTATTAATTTGAGTCTTCCCCTTTTTTTCTTGGTCAATCTAGTTAATGGGTTGTCAATTTTGTTGATATTTTCAAAAAAATAACTTTTGGTTTTGTCGATTTTTCTCTACTGTATTTCAGTTTTTCATTTCATTAATTTCCACTCTAATCATTATTACTCCCTTTCTTCTGCTTGTTTAGGTTTAGTTTGCTCTTTTTTTCTCAGTGCCTTAAAATGAAAAGTTAAATTGTTGAATTTAGATCTTTATTCTTTTCTAATACAGGCATTTTTACAGCTATAAATTTCCCTCTAAGTACTACTTTAGCTGCATCTCAATTTTTGATATTTACATCTTCGTTTTCATTCATCTCAAACTTTTTAAAAATTTTCCCTGTGACTTCTTCTTTGACTCATTGGTTACTTAGGTATGCTGCTCAATTTCCACATGTTTGTGAGTTTCCCATACCTCTTTCTGTTATTATTTCCAATTTAATTCCATTGTGATCAAGAACATACTTTGTACAAAATTAATTTTAATTTTGTATTTTATGAAAGTCCACTGCTTTCCTATATATCAAATGAACAAGAGGAATTTGAAATTAAAAACACAATATCATTAGCACCTCCCAAAATGAAGTAGGTATAAATCTAACATGTACAACATCTGTATGAAGAAAACTACAAATCTCTGATGAACAGAATCAAAGAAAAACTATAAATGGGGATGTGTTCTATGTTCATGAGTAGAAAGATAACATTATCAAGATGTCATTTCTTCCCAACTTGATCTGTAGATTCAATGCAATCCTGATCAAAATCCTACCAAGTTATTTTATGCACATTGACAAACTAATTCCAAAGTTTATATAGAGAGGCAAAGACTCAGAATAGCCAACATAATATTGAAGGAGAGAACAAAGTTGTATGACTGACACTATCCAACTTCAAGACTTACTATAAAGATACAACAATCAAGTCAGGGTGGTATTGGCAAAAGAATAGACAAATAGATTAATGAACAGAATAAAGAGCCCAGAGATAGACTCCCATAAATATAGTCAACTGATCTTTGACAACAAAGCAAAAGCAATACAATAGAGTAAAGGTAGTCTCTTTATAAATGGTGCTGAAACAACTGGACATCCACATGCAAAAAAATGAATTTACACGAGATCTTAGATCCTTCATAAAAAGCAACTAAAAGTGGATCTCAAACCTGAATGTAAAATTCAAAAATATAAAACTCCTAGAAGATAGCATAGGAGAAAACCTAGATGTTCTTGGGTTTGGTAAAACCTTTTTTAGATACAATACCAAGGAGACAATCCCTGAAAGAAATCATTGTGAATCTGGACTTCATTAAAATTAAAAACTTCTGCTCTGTGAAAGACAATATCAAGAGAATTGGAAGACAAAACCACAGACTGGGATAAAATATTTGCAAAAGACATACATGATAAAGGACTGTTATCCAAAATGTACAAAGAATACTTAAAATTCAACAATAAGAAAACAAACAACCCAATTATAAAAGGGGTCAAAGACCATAACAGACACCTCACCACAGAAGATATACAGATGGCAAATAAGCATATGAAAAGATGTTCCACTTCAAATGTCATCAGGGAAATGCAACTTAAAATGACAATGAGATACCACTACATACCTATTAGAATGGCCAAAATCCAGATGAATAGGCAAAGCTCAGAGGATTTTTAGGTCAGTGAAAATAGTCTGCATGATGCTAAAATGATGGATACAGGTCATTATATATTTGTCCAAACCCACAGAATGTACAACACCAAGAGTGAATCCTAAGGTAATCTATGGACTTTGGAGGATTATGATGTGTCAATGTAGGTCTTCCTTTGTAAATTAGATAGATTAGATAGATAGATAGATAGATAGATAGATAGATAGATAGATAGATAGATGCTGGTTCCTGCTAATATTTAGTCTTTGACCCCAGTTCCTGACACAGAGCTCCTGAATCCCTTGTAATTTCCTGGGTGTTATGAACATCTTGCATTCTAATAAGGCAACTCTTGATGGGTTCTTGAGTAGGGGCTGGGCACCAGAAAGACCAAGCCATAATTAGCAGCTTGGAACTTTCAGCCCTACCTGCCATTTTCCAGGAAGAGAACTGGAAATTGAGTTAATAATCAGTCATGCCCTATATGATAAACTCTTTGTAAAAATCTCTAGACTATATGGTTTGGATAACTTCTGGGTTGGAGAACACATTCACATGCCAGGAGGGTGACTCACCCTATTGCCACAGAAGTATTTGTGCTCAGGACCCTTCCAGACCTTGACCTGTGTATCTCCTCATTGGACTATTGATCTGTACCCCTTATCATATCATTTACTATATAATAAACCAAGATATGTGAGTAAGTGTTTCCTTGAGTCCTGGGAACTGTTCTAGCAAAGGGTTGGGGGAACACTGATTTATGCTGCTTGGTCAGAAGAACAGGTGGCAACTTGGGACTTGTGATTTGCATCTGAAGTGGGGGCAATCTTGTGGGACTTCACCCTTAACTTGTGAAATCTGATACAAACTCCAGGAAGAGTGTCAGAACTGAATTGAATTATAGGACATTCAGAGGATTGGTCAGTGTGAGAAAAACCCACATATCTGGTATCAGAAGTGTTGTGAGTGTGGGTAGAAAAATAACAGAAGAGTTTTTCCCTTTCCATATATGTAATTACTTGGAAGCATCCTCATGTCCACACTTTCTAAGCTACATTCAGGGGAAATCATGTTATAACAAGAGTCAACCCCCAAATCAAATCTCAAGTGTTACATCTACAGTAACAGTGTTACATCTACATCTTTCAATGGATGAATTTGTCTATTTACTTTATGCTGCCATAACTATTCCCACTCCAATCCCACCTGACAACCACCAAATACCACAAGAGCAGTGCTGGGTTATATCAGACACAAGGGGGTTCTAGGGATGAAATTGGGTATCCCAAGGCAGACTCCAAACAGCACTTATCCAGCTGACCCCAATCCCTTCCATAACGTCATAGGAGGAAATACATGGAATTCTAGAATCCTGCTGACCCCAGCCAAAGACGCCAATCATCCTTTAATTGTATTGATAGTATGACTTTCAACCACATTAACTCCCGGAATTTCATGATACTTAACTGTAAAATGGAGATAAAAACACCTTCATTATAGGCTGTTGTGAGCACTGAATGAGATATGGGTACAAAAAAGCTTCAATAACTGTAAGGTGATGTGTTAATGTTAATAGTTGTTGTCTTATGCCTCACAGATCTCCTACCTTGACCTCAGCCAGTGAGGAGAGACTACACTCCACTTGAGAACTAAACAATAATTCACAAAGAGTGAGAAGAAAAGAGTTTCCAATCAACTCTACTTCTATGGGGAAAAAAAATAAATCAAACCTGTCCTGAGCTTCCAACTTCTTATTATGTTCAAAAAGTAAAAAGTATGCTTCAGAAGGCCCTGAACCAAGACGGCGGAGTAGAAGGACGTGCTCTCACTCCCTCTTGTGAGAACACCAGAATCACAACTAGCTGCTGGACAATCATCAACAGGAAGACACTGGAACTCACCAAAAAAGATACCCCACATCCAAAGACAAAGGAGAAGCCACAATGAGATGGTAGGAGGGGCGTCATCACAATAAAATCAAATCCCATAACTGCTGGGAGGGTGACTCACAAACTGGAGAACACTTATATCACAGAAGTCCACCCACTGGAGTGAAGGTTCTGAGCCCCACGTCAGGCTTCCCAACCTGGGGACCCAGCAATGGGAGGAGAAATTCTTAGAGAATCAGACTTTGAAGGCTAGCGGGATTTGATTGCAGGACTTCGACAGGACTGGGGGAAACAGAGACTCCACTCTTGGAGCGCACACACAAAGTAGTGTGTGCATTGGGACCCACGGGAAGGAACAGTGACCCCACAGGAGACGGAACCAGACGTACCTGCTAGTGTTCAAGAGTCTGCTGCAGAGGCGGGGTTTGGCTATGGCTCACCTTGGGGACAAGGACACTGGCAGCAGAACTTCTGGAAGTACTCCTTGGTGTGAGCACACCCAGAGTCTGCCATTAGCACCACCAAAGAGCACAGGTAGGCTCCAGTGTTGGGTTGCCTCAGGCCAAACAACCAACAGGGAGGGAACCCAGCCCCACCCATCAGCAGTCAAGCGGATTAAAGTTTTACTGAGCTCTGCCCACCAGAGCAACAGGTAGCTCTAACCCCCACCAGTACCTCCCACCAAGAAACTTGCACAAGCCTCTTAGATAGCCTCATGAACCAGAGGGCAGACAGCAGAAGCAAGAAGAACTACAATCCTGCAGCCTGTGCCACAAAAACCACATCCACAGAAAGATAGACAAGATGAAAAGGCAGAGAGCTATCTACCAGATGAAGGAACAAGATAAAACCCAGGAAAAACAACCAAATGAAGTGGAGATAGGCAATCTTCCAGAAAAAGAATTGAGAATAATGATAGTGAAGATGATCCAGGACCTTGGAAAAAGAATGGAGGCAAAGATTGAGAAGATGCAAAAATGTTTAACAAGACCTAGGAGAATTAAAAAACAAACAGAGATGAACAGTACAATAACTGAAATGAAAACTACACTAGAAGGAATCAAAAGCAGAAAAACTGAGGCAGAAAAACGGATAAGTGACCTGGAAGACAGAATGGTGGAATTCACTGCTGTGGAACAGACTAAAGAAAAAAGAATGAAAAGAAATGAAGACAGCCTAAAGACCATTGGGACAACATTAAACACAACAACATTTGCATTATAGGGGTCCCAGAAGGAGAAGAGAGAGAGAAAGGACCAGAGAAAATATTTGAAGAGATTATAGTTGAAAACTTCCCTAACATGGGAAAGGAAATAGCCACCCAAGTCCAGGAAGCACAGAGAGTCCATACAGGATAAACCCAAGAGGAAACATGCCAAGACACATAGTAATAAAATTGGCAAAAATTAAAGAAAAAGAAAAATTATTGAAAGCAGCAAGGGAAAAATGACAAATAATATACAAGGGAACTCCCATAAGGTTAACAGCTGATTTCTCAGCAGAAACTCTACAAACCAGAAGGGAGTGGCATGATATACTTAAAGTGATACAAGGGAAGAACCTACAACCAAGATTACTCTACCAGCAATGATCTCATTCAGATTCAACAGAGAAACCAAAAGCTTTACAAACAAGCAAAAGCTAAGAGAATTCATCACCACCAAATCAGCTCTACAACTGGTAAAGGAAATTCTCTAAGTGGGAAACACAAGACAAGAAAAGAACCTACCAAAACAAACCCAAAACAATTAAGAAAATGGTCATAGGAACATACATATCAATAATTACCTTAAATGTGAATGGATTAAATGTTCCAACCAAAAAACAGAGGCTCACTGAACAGATACAAAAGCAAGACCCATATATATGCTGTCTACAAGAGACCCACTTCAGACCTAGGGACACATACAGACTGAAAGTGAGGGAATGGAAAAAGATATTCCATGCAAATGGAAATCAAAAGAAAGCTGGAGTAGCAGTTCTCATATCAGACAAAATAGACTTTAAAATAAAGACTATTACAAGAGGGAAAGAAGGACACTACGTAATGATCAAGGGATCAATCCAGGAAGAAGATATAACAATTATAAATATATATGCACCCAACATAGGAGCACCTCAATACATAAGGCAACTGCTAACAGCTATGACAGAGGAAATCGACCGCCACACAATAATAGTGGGGAACTTTAACACCTCACTTACACCAATGGACAGATCATCCAAACAGAAAATTAATAAGGAAACACAAGCTTTAAATGACACAATAGACAAGATAGATTTAATTGATATTTATAGGACATTCCATCTGAAAACAGCAGATTACACTTTCTTCTCAAGTGCACACAGAACATTCTCCAGGATAGATCACATCTTGGGTCACAAATCAAGCCTCAGTAAATTTAAGAAAATTGAAGTCATATCAAGAAACTTTCCTGACCACAACGTTATGAGATTAGAAATGAATTACAGGGAAAAGAACGTATAAAACACAAACACATGGAGGCTAAACAATACGTTACTAAATAACCAAGAGATCACTGAAGAAATCAAACAGGAAATCACAAAATACCTAGATACATATGACAATGAAACACGATAATCCAAAACCTATGGGATGCAGCAAAAGCAGTTCTAAGAGGGAAGTTTATAGCTATAAAAGCCTACCTCAAGAAACAAGTAAAGTCTCAAATAAACAATATAACTTTACACCTAAAAGAACTAGAGAAATAAGAACAAACAAAACCCAAAGTTAGCAGAAGGAAAGAAATCATAAAGATCAGAGCAGAAATAAATGAAATAGAAACAAAGAAAACAATAACAAAGATCAATAAAACTAAAAGCTGGTTCTTTGAGAAGATAAACAAAATTGATAAACCATTAGCCAGACTCATCAAGAAAAAGAGGGAGAGGACTCAAATCAATAAAATTCAAAATGAAAAACGAGAAGTTACAACAGACAACACAGAAATACAAAGCATCCTAAGAGACTACTACAATCAACCCTATACCAATAAAATGGACAACCTGGTAGAAATGGACAAATTCTTAGAAAGGTATAACTTGCAAGATAGAACCAGGAAGAAATAGAAAATATGAACAGACCAATCACAAGTAATGAAATTGAAACTGTGATTAAAAGTCTTCCAACAAACTAAAGTCCAGGACCAGATGCCTTCACAGGTGAATTCTATCAAACATTTATAGTAGAGCTAGCACCCATCCGGCTCAAACTCTTCCAAAAAATTACAGAGGAAGGAACAATCCCAAACTCATTCTATGAGGCCACCATCACCCTGATATCGAAACCAGACAAAGATATGACAAAAAAGAAAATTACAGACCAATATCACTGATGAATATAGATGCAAAAATCCTCAACAAAATACTAACAAACAGAATCCAACAACACATTAAAAGGATCATACACCATGATCAAGTGGGATTTATCCCAGGTTTGCAAGGATTCTTCAATATATGCAAATAAATCAATGTAATACACCATATTAACAAATTGAAGAAGAAAAACCATGTGATCATCTCAATAGATGCAGAAAAAGCTTTTGACAAAATTCAACACCCATTTATGATAAAAACTCTCCAGAAAGTGGGCATAGAGGGAACCTACCTCAACATAATAAAGGCCATATACCACAAACAAACAGCAAACATCATTCTCAATGGTGAAAAACTGAAAGCATTTCCTCTAAAATCAGGAAAAGGCCAAGGATGTCCACTCTCACCACTATCATTCCACATAGTTTTGGAAGTCCTAGCCACAGCAATCAGAGAAGAAAAAGAAATAAGAGGAATACAAATTGGAAAAGAAGAAGTAAAACTGTCACTGTTTGCAGATGACATGATGATACAATACATAGAGAATCCTAAAGATGCCACCAGAAAACTACTAGAGCTAATCAATGAATTTGGTAAAGTAGCAGGATACAAAATTAATGCACAGAAATCTCTTGCATTCCGATACACTAATGATGAAAAATCTGAAAGAGAAATTAAGGAAACACTCCCATTTACGATTGCAACAAAAAGAATAAAACACCTAGGAATAAACCTACCTAGGGAGACAAAAGACCTTTATGCAGAAAAGTATAAGACACTGATGAAAGAAATTAAAGATGATACCAACAGATGGAGAGATATACCATGTTCTTGGATTGGAAGAATCAATATTGTGAAAATGACTATACTACCCAAAACAAACTGCAGATTCAATGCAATCCCTATCAAATTACCAATGGCATTTTTTACAGAACTAGAACAAAAAATCTTAAAATTTGTATGGAGACACAAAAGACCCCGAATAGCCAAAGCAGTCTTGAAGGAAAAAAGCAGAGCTGGAGGAATTAGACTCCCTGACTTCAGACTATACTACAAAGCTACAGTAATCAAGACAATATGGTACTGGCACAAAAACAGAAACACAGATCAATGGAACAAGATAGAAAGCCCAGAGATAAACCCACACACTTATGGTCAACTAATCTATGACAAAGGAGGCAAGGATATACAATAGAGAAAAGACAGTCTCTTCAATAAGTGGTGCTGGGAGAACTGGACAGCTACATGTAAAAGAATGAAATTAGAACACTCCCTAACACCATATACAAAAATAAACTCAAAATGGATTAGAGACCTAAATGTAAGACCAGACACTATAAAACTCTTAGAGGAAAACATAGGAAGAACACTCTTTGATACAAATCACAGCAAATCCTTTTTGATCCACCTCCTAGAGTAATGGAAATAAAAACAAAAATAAACAAATGGGACCTAATGAAACTTAAAAGCTTTTGCACAGCTAAGGAAACCATAAACAAGACGAAAAGACATCCCTCAGAATGGGAGAAAATATTTGCAAACAAATCAACGGACAAAAGATTAATTTCCAAAATATATAAACAGCTCAATATTAAAAAAACAAACAACCCAATCCAAAAATGGGCAGAACACCTAAATAGACATTTCTCCAAAGAAGACATACAGATGACCAAGAAGCACATGGAAAGCTGCTCAACATCACTAATTATTAGAGAAATGCAAATCAAAACTATAATGAGGTATCACCTCACACCAGTTAGAATGGGCATCATCAGAAAATCTACAAACAACAAATGCTGGAGAGGGTGTGGAGAAAAGGACACCCACTTGCACTGTTGGTGGGAATGTAAATTGATACAGCCACTATGGAAAACAGTATGGAGGTTCCTTAAAAAACTAAAAATTGTATTACCATATGATCCAGCAATCCCACTACTGGGCATATACCCAGAGAAAACCAGAATTCAAAAAGACACATGCACCCCAATGTTCATTGCAGTACTATTTACAATATCCCGGTCATGGAAGCAACCTAAATGCCCATTAACAGACGAATGGATAAAGAAGATATCATACATATATACAGTGGAATATTGCTCAGCCATAAAAAGGAACGAAATTGGGTCATTTATTGAGACGTGGATGGATCTAGAGACTGTCATACAGAGTGAAGTAAGTCAGAAAGAGAAAAACAAATATCGTATATTAACACATGTATGTGGAACCTAGAAAGATGGTACAGATGAACCAGTTTGCAGGGCAGAAATTGAGACACAGATGTAGAGAACAAATGTATGGACACCAAGGGGTTAAAGCTGCGGGAGGGTGGGGATGGTGGTGTGATGAGTTAGGCGATTGGGATTGACATATATAAACTGATGTGTATAAAACTGATGACTAATAAGAACCTGCTGTATAAAAAAATAAATAAAATTAAATTAAAAAATTAAAAGTATGCTTCAAAGCCTACCCCTCCCATTTCAGAATGAACCATGTTGCTAATCACAAATAGTAAAATCAAACTCAAAGGGAGGAATGCTTGGTAATTTTTTTCAGCATTTGAAAGACGAAGCACTTAATTATGCATTCTGTAATTAGTTTGTAATTCTTACAAAAGACACATGAGGAACGTTAATGGTGGTTGCGTGCTGTGTGGAGATGGTGCAGCATATTTGATATTCAAGGGCCATTCCATAGAAGGGGTTCACCGCGTACATTGGAACTGTCACCAGCTTTGTTCAACTACAAAGAAGTCCTAAAGGCAGCTCCCATTGGCACAGTGAGGGTGGAGAAGGAAGGAAAGATTCTTTACAGAGTAAGGTTGGCCAAGGTCATCACCTAGGGAGTTTACTGCTTAATTATATCAGCTTTGTGGTACTGTTGGTCATCTCCTGAGATGGAGATCAGGGATTGTGTTAAGATGACATTTTTGTGTTGGACATTCCCAGAAGTCATGGGTCTCGATTGCCACTTTTGTATTGTTCATTTCTGCTAGTGTTATGCATTCCTCACAGAACTGGTTCCCTTGGGTAGAAAGCCATTACCAAAAGCATTTCAAATTCAAAGAAATACAGAGTATGTTGAAGGTAATCAGGACCAAGAAGCCTGCTCCATAGACCAAAGACCAAGCCATGGGGGTGTCATCACTGTGCTGCCACTGATTCACTCAGTGGGTGCCTGGACAGACCTTGCTCTCAAGAAGAGGAGTTGGTTTTATGTGCAAACTATAAAGTGTGACTTAAATTCAAATATGGTAGGCTCTGCCAGCTCATAGAAGGATATTGGGTAGATTGTTTGCAAATGTGTCCCCAGTTATTCCCCTCCCTGCATCCACATCTGTTTGCAAGGTGACTTTGCAGTTCTTCCCATCAAATATCTATTTCGTAACCTTTTGAGTCTGAGCTGGACTTGTACTTGTTTTGGCCAAGGATACACAGAAGAACTGACATTGTGCCAGTTTCGAGCTTAAGTCTCAGTTGACCTTACACACGTTTTTTTGGAGCCCTGCCAAGCCACCAAGTGAAAAATCTCAGGCCAGCCTTCTGGATAATGAGAGATCCATGGCTCAGCCAACAGCCAGCAAACCCCAGAAGCAGAGCAGCCTAGTTGACCAGCAACTGATCACAGGCACACACATGAGCCTGACTGTACCCATCCAACCCATAGAATTGCAAGCTAAATAAATAGTGGCTCTTTTAAACCACAAAATTTCAGGGTAGTTTGCTGTACAACAAAAGCTCCACAGTGAGATGTATTCCATACATAGCCCATCCTGGTGGCAATTGCTCTGGGCAAGATGATGCCAGAGAAACAAAAGCAGATGGTTTCTGAGGGACAGGTGCAAATGCTAGTCAAGTGTCAGTTCTAGAATGAGATTCCACATCTGAGCCATCTATGGAGCCCCACCCCCTGTCACAAGGCTTGGTCTGCCCACCTGAGTGAGTGTAAGCACCAGCCTCTGGGTGCTGCTCTGCATGTCCGGAAATAGCCCAACTCCAGCTGTGACCCACCACTCCTGTGCTCAATTTCCCTGTTTCTTTGACCAAATGTTGCTCCCTACCTCAGTCCCTACCACCCACCTTCTCCCATTTATCTTGATAACCTGTTTGAACTCAGTATGATTCTTCTGCTCCTCCCTCATTCACAGTTTCTGGCTCTGTCCACACCACTAGACAGGAACTGCTCACCCCAAGGTCATTAATGACCTCCTAATGGCTTTGTCTCCATTTCCCTCTTATTCAACATCACTGCAGTACTTGACCTTGATCTCTGTGACCTCCTTTCAAGAGAGCTGACTTAGGATAGTCTCCAAAAACATTATGTTAAAGAATCCTTTCATTCAAGAAAGTCTTAAGGCTTGAACATGATTATAGTGAGAGACTTGTCTAGTCAGAATCCTTTCCAAATGATAGCAGTATTTCTGACTCCAAAGGATAGACTGTGACATTAAAAAGGTGGTACAGGTATAAATAACAGACTTGTAGTTGCCAAGGGGGAGGGGGCTGGAGGAGGGACGGATTGGGAGTTTGGGATTAGCAGATGCAAACTCTTATTTGTAGAATGGATAAACAACAAGTTCCTATTATATAGCACAGGGAACTATAGTCAATATCCTGTGATAAACCATAATGGAAAAGAATATGAAAAAGTGTATATATGTATATATATGTATATGTATAACTGAATCACTTTGCTGTACAGCAGAAATCAATACAACATTGTAAATCAACTATACTTTGATAAAATAAATTTTTAAAAATAAATAAATAATTTAAAAGGTGGTAAAGACATGCCGTGTGATTCTTCATGTTCTTAGCATGTTTCAAGCCAAGTCTAATTTTTTAAAGGGCATGATTACATCTAAAAGGATAGAAGGTATAATCAAAAGAACACTAAACTAGGATTCAGGGGTTCAGAAATGAGTCTCAGTTCTGCACTTAGCATAAGTCCATCTTTGTAAGCTGCTTAATATCTTTGAATGACATCAATATTATCAGATCATGCACTCCTTGAGGGTAAGGATTCTTTTTATACTTCTTGGTACCCACAGAGCCTAGCACAATGCCTGCAACATAGTAGATGGTCAATACATGTTTAAATGTTTACTGACTGAATTTTGAAAGAAAGAATGAAAGACCTGCAGTTTATATACATAAAATTATAAACTCTAATGGTATCACCACCACATCCCTAAATGCCAAAACTGCCAGCATACAAGTCCCCCATTTTGATCTTATCCTCTCACAGATTTGTTCTTGATGGTCACGTAAACACTTCCCCCTGAATGCGGGAGACAGCAATGGTGCAAAAAATGAACCAAAGTCAGAGTCACCTGAAAAGCTTATTTTTCAAAGTCTATATTCCAGGGTTCCACGCTCATAGAATCTGATTTGGAAATATTAAGTTGGGGCCCAGGAGACTTTTTTTTTAAATAGATCTTTATTGGAGTATAATTGCTTCACAATACCGTGTTAGTTTCTGTTGCACAGCAAAGCGAATCAGCCATATGCATACACATGTCCCCATATCCCCTCCCTCTTGAGCCTCCCTCCCATCCTCCTTCTCCCACCCATCTAGGTCATCACAAAGCACCAAGCCAATCTCCCTGTGCTATGCTGCTGCTTCCCACCAGCCAACTATTTTACATTCGGTAGTGTATATATGTCGATGTTACTCTCACTACGCCCCAGCTTTGCCCCCCCACCTCATGTCATCAAGTCCATTCTCTATGTCTATCTCTTTATTAGGAGACCTTCTTTTAAATCAAGCTCTCCAAGTGATCCTGATGCCAATGGTCTTTTGTCACAATTTGAGAAACACTGCTCTCACCCTTCAGAACCTTACATTTCATCCTGAACCTTCCCTCATACCTGCCCTGCTGAAAGGCTCCTGGACGTCATCCACACACTGAGGGTCTTGCATTTTTAACCGTCTCAGCTCAGACCCAAGACTTCAAGTGCATCTAACTCTCTGCCACACAGAGAGAAATGGGTATCTGGTCTCCGCAGGTGGCTGGGTTCTGCCGCCAAACAGTAATTCAGAGCTCATGGCTACGACTTACTGAGACAGGCTCAGTCCCCTAGGAAGTTATGAGTCAGAACATCCTTTTCAGTCTTGAAAGTGATTAGCAAAGCAGAACAGAGTCTTTGAAACATTGTTTTCCTCCATAACAAAGAGATGAACATGCATCTATTAAAGTTAGGACCGTTGTTATAGAAACTACCTATTTTAAGTGAATGATAAAGAAGCACCACACACTCCATTGAAATGAACAAGCTCTTACTAGAGCTTGGGAGGCCTTATTTGTTCTAAATGCACATCTTGACTGACTGACCGGACATTCAGATGTGTTCATGGCTCCTCTGGAGTTCTCCCCTCCCTTCAAACAAAGGCCATAGGGCTCCAGAATACCCCAAATCCTTTAAAATCCCAGACCCTACTTAAACACAAGAGAGATTGATTTGACCACCCTCTTTTCCTGTAGCAAATGAGTTTTAAAATATAAAATATATAATTCTCCGGTGAATTGCATCACCTTGGTGAAAACAATTGTGGACCTCCTTCTTTGACCCCATCGTGTAAAAGAAGAAGAAAACCTTGAACCAGGCTGCAGGTCAGCTCAGTGGGATCCTAGAGAGGTTACCTCCTTGTACCTAAAGGGCCTTAGGCAAATTTTTAAATGAGGCCTCCTGTCTAAGCCAGAAGGTTCCCCCTCTGCTGTCTTCCCCTCCTTCCACCCTGCCCCCTACTATCCCAGTACTTGGAAAGTGTCACAAAGACCTTCTGTTGAAGAAGACACTTTGAACTGGACTGCTTCCACCTCAGTATTTGCAGCAAACTCCTTCTGAAAGGGCCAGATAGAAAATATTTTAGGCACAACTCTTCCACTCTGCCATTGCAGCAGGGAACCAGCCATAGACAATATGTAGGTGAATGAGCACAGCTGTGTTCCTATAAAAGCTTATTTACTAAAACACGTGGCAGGCTGCATTTGGCCCATGGGCCACAGATTGCCAAGCCCAGATGTAATAGATGCTGTCGTGTGCTGCCTGCATTGCCCCCTCCAGGACTAAAGTACTCACAGTTCTAGATGCTGGGAATTGTAGCGGCTGAAAGCCCCCAGCTGAGTCCCTGCATGGGACCTGTTCTCACCTTACAAAAGGTACAGTCTGTCTCCTCAGGAGCAGCCCACATCCCATGGCTGGTGATGGGGAATGCAGAGGTGGCATCCACGTGGCCCAATCCAGGACACAGCTCTGAAAGGCCCTCCCAGCTCCAGAGTCCCTGTAGCACCGACTGAGGCCCTTTGTGTGAATGCATCGCAGTTCAGCTTCTGTCTCTCCCCAATCTTGTTTTCCACACTCCCAACAGGAGTCAGTCCTGAGAGCACCACCCAATAAAATTATGCTCTCAAATCTCCAAAGCAGAGTCAGCCTCCCAGAAAACCCAACTGGAGAAAAGCACTGAGCCTCTCCTTCTGGCCTCGCTCTCCATCCCTAGCCCACACTGGTGGGCTTACTTACCACCTGACTGGCCCCATCATGCTGACTGCGCTTCTGTGCACACCGTTGACCGAGAGAACTTTGGGAACACATCTCATGCCTCTGCTCAGGCCACCACCACCGCCGCCCACCCAGAACAGCTGCTCACAAGTGAGTCTCAAACTGTGCCTTGTAGAAAATGCAAATTCCAGATCCCCACACCTGGATAATGTTACAGTAGATCTGAGGTGGGGCTTAGGAATCTATATACTTAACAAGCATAAACAAGCACCACAGGTGATTCTAAACTTTGTGGTTTATGAACCATTCACTAAAATTACACTATATTTGTGCATAGTAGCTGCTTCACAAATAATGATTCAAGACACATTTCTAAGCACCTCCTATACTGAGAGTTATAATCCAAGACATATTGTTACATATGTACAGGATATGCAAACAACAGACTAAGAACAACCAAATGAATATATTCACAATCAGAATTGCACATAGAACTTCAAAAGCATATCTTCCTTATAAGCCAGACAGAAAAAGACAAATATCATATGATATTGCTTACATATGGAATCTAACAAAAACAAACAAAAAAGATACAAATGAATTTATTTACAAAACAGAAATAGACCCACAGACATAAAAAAGAAACTTATGGTTACCAAAGAGGAAAGGGGGGGGAGGGATAAATTAGGAGTTTAAGATTAACAAATACACACTGTTATATATAAAATAAATAACCAAGAAGGACCTAAACTGTATAGTACAGGGAATTATACTTAATATTTTATAATAACCTTATAAGGGAAAAGAATCTGAAAAAGAATAAAAAGAATATATATTTATATATACATGTGTGTGTGTATATGTATAACTGATTCACTGCGCTGTACACCTGAAACTAACACAACATTGTAAATCAACTATACTTCAATAAAAATGCATATCTTCCTTGAGAATAAGAGACACTCATTATATATAATTGTGATGAGAGCAGAATTAGAAGGGTTGAACTTGGGAAGAGGTTCCAAACTCAAATAGGAATACTGGACAGGCAGGAAAGCTAAGGCCATGATAGAGCTGGAAGCAATATAATAGGGATGCTAGGGACTGTGGCATACCCTCTCCAATAGTTGTGAAATGTGAAAATGGGGAAATGTTGTTGCCAGATCATCTAATTTTTCTAAGAATAGTCTAGAACTGCATACTGCTGACATAAAACCTACAGGTTTTAAAATACTGGCTCATAATTACTTTTTCTTAAGTCTGTAAATTCAGTTAGGCCCTCAGGACCTCAGTACTAGCTGAAATCTTCTGAGAGTAACAAATAGGGTATTTGGTCTATTTCTGAAAAAGAAATATTCCAATGTTCCCAAGGAGCATAGTCAGAGGAGTCCCAGGGACCATCTGAGTAGAAAAACACCACAGATGTTCTTTAATGAGGCAGAAGGGACCAGAAGTTGAGGTTATGAGATACACAGGGTCCAGGCCACATGTAAAAAGTCCCAGGAAGAGAGTTCAGTGAGGGGCAGATGGTATGGGTGACTGGAGATACACTTAGCATCAACCCTGGGGAGGAGCAGTGGCTTGGCCATGTGGGGAAGAAGCCTGCCTGAACAGAGGCTGACTCCAGGAGAGACAGGATGGGGCTCTGTCCCCAGATCCCAGAGGTTGGGCAGGTTAGAACTCATGCAGGAATTGGGGTCAAAGTCAAGTTATCTGATGCTGATGGGCAGGATGCACCCATTTACCAGGTAATAGAGGCCATGGTTATCCCAGGCCCACCACACAGCCACAGGGGATGTTATAGTGTCAACTCAGATTGACAAGCCAAGAACATGTTACGGTAACTCTTATTTTTCTTTCTTTGTTTGTTTTAGTTGGAAAGCCAGTTGTGGTTTTATTTTAGAAGACAAAAGAACTGACATCAGACCTGGCATATTTGAATGAGAATAAATTCAAAAGATTAAGCAAGTTTCTTGAATGTGTCTTATCTTGGATATAGTTCTTAATTTAAAGGCAGGAAAGGAAAGAGACCCAGATGCTAGACATACTTCTACCACCAGTGGACTCGGTACCAAGTCAGTGCCCCACCTCCCTGGTTTATGTGTTCTAGAAATAACGTGTGGAGAGCATTATCCCTCAGTCCTTTTCAGCATAAATGGTGGTCATCTCGATCTATACATTTAGGCCTTGTTGGCTTACAAGTAACAGAAAACATAACCCAAAGAGGCTTAAGCAAGAAAAGAGTTATTATCTTATACAATTGAAAAATCCATAGGGAAATCAGGCGTGAATTGATCAGGGCTCCAATGATGTTCCCAGAGTCTTTCTTCCTCTTTATTTCTTGGCTCTATCGTCTAGATGTTGAACCCATGCTTAGCACTCACATGAGAGCAACATGGCTACAACAGCACACAAAACTACATTGCTTTTTTGTTCTAATCCAGTGGAAAGAACATTTCCCCCATCCCATATGCCTCAGCAAGCGTCTAAAGATGTCTTATGGGCTTAATAATGAACCTGTGACCCACGTAAAACTCATCTTCATTGCCAGAAGGCATGTAATGATTTGATTGGCTTAGGTAACATGGAGTTGGGTAACTTTGGAGTTGGAGAGTGGAATTTTACCAGTGAAAAGGGGAAGGTGGACCCCCCCTCCAAGGAGGTAGTAAAACTGAGATAGACAGACAATGGATGCCAAAACAAAGGCAAATGTAATCTGACCTTGTGATTTCATTACACGTCATCTGCGTTACTCAAACTGTCTTTTCAAGCGCGTCCCTTCTAATAGGCTCATTAGGTCATGCTCATAAAAATGCAAGAGAAGAAGTAATTATAATAATCTACTTTGTGCTGGTGTTTTGGTCATTTCCAAAGCTTTTAGCATGCTGGACAGACTACATCTTGGTTTTTCGGATTTTTTTTAAATTGCTGTTGTTTTTGTTGTTGTTTATCAGAAGGCATCCCTGTCTTAGGTACTGAAAGCAAGAACTAGCCCAAAGCAAATGTAACCCACGGTACTGTTTTTTTGTTTTGTTTTTGTTTTTTAAACATCTTTATTGGAGTATAATTGCTTTACAATGGTGTTATTTTCTGCCTTATAACAAAGCGAATCAGCTATACATGTACATATGTATATGGATACATATACATATATCCCCATATCTCCTCCCTCTTGTGTCTCCCTCCCACCCTCCCTCTAGGTGGTCATAAAGCACCGAGCTGATCTCCCTGTGCTGTGTGGTTGCTTCCCACTAGCTATCTATTTTACATTTGGTAGTATATATAAGTCCATGCCACTCTCTCACTTCATCCCAGCTTACCCTTCCCCCTCCCTGTGTCCTCAAGTCCATTCTCTACATCTGCATCTTTATTCCTGTCCTGCCCCTAGGTACTGTTTTTGGTTCTTTTAGAAGAAAGTTACTCACATTCTCCTAACTGGAACTGTTACCTGCGATTTTTCACCCTGGTGTTGGCTTTGCAGACCTCAAGAATACCAGCTGATAAGCATGAGCCCAATCCCACTCATTAGGCATCAAAATGAGAAGATACAAAGGCACATAAGGTTTGGGGAGAATATCAGATGGAAAATTGTCTAATTAGATTTTACAGAGTTCAGGACAGCCAATAGGACAGAATTTAAGATAGAGATTTATAAATCAGCAGCTAGAATTCTCTGCTTGCATTCTCTGTACTCCTAGAGTGTCTAAAGAATCTGCCCTCTATGAAACTAAGGGAAGGTAAGACCCCCTTGCCTTTGCAGCCTGAAGATGAATTCATTGGCCCCCAAATGCAGCTACAGGCTGGCAACCATTAAATCTCTCTCCTTGATTTTGGCTCTGTTTCTTTGGAAAAGTTTTGGGGTGACATCATGGGTGATCTAGTAATTAAGTGGATAACAAACAGCAGGGAACACTGCTTGTGGAACTCTATTCCAGCTTGCTTAAATGAACTACCTGCAGGTATCCTGTAAGACATAGTGATGGCACAAAACTTAGGCAATTCATAAAAGGGAAGAAATCTAGGCTATGTGGGTCACTAAAGTTTCAAGTACACAGAAATGCAGGAAAGCTACCGTGCAGATGGTATGGGTCCTCATTAGTGTGGAGTTGAATTCACAGTTATCTCTACTGACTTACCACAATGCTAAATGTGCCAACCACCCTTCTAACCCACAAGAAATACACAAGAGCCTTATGTCTCATGATGGCTATCTTGTAAATTTCACTTGCCTCTTTGCAAATGATCAAGTTGTAAAATTTAATTTGCTGCAATTTATTTTGCTGTTGAGTTTTTTTCCCAGCCTAGGCTTTCTCAAGGCAGGAGGCTCCTCTCAATGAAGGTGCAGCTCCAATCAGCCCTCACAAGAGAAAAGGATGCACTAGAAAAACTTGGGAAGAAAACATACTCCCAGTGAACTAGCAGGTGTAGGTAACTAGTTGGAATCTTTTACTGTCACACCTCATATTTCCCTTCTTAATTCCTTATAGCTGGGTATCTTCCCTCCCTCAAACAGAGCATGTATTTTCCCCGTTTCATATTCTCTTTTGTATCCATCTCCCAAAGCATGAATATTTGCTATAGGTATATTAGCAGCTATGTGCCTAAAGATAAGGTATGGAGCAATCTCAAAAATGTCTCCTTTGTCCTCTGCACACCCAAAACTATTCTTCATAAACCATGTGTCTGTAACTCATCATATTAGCAATCCTTCTTATGGGCGTGGACTTCTGTGTGTGTGTTGCGCTAGGGGGTAGAGAAGAGGAGGGTTAATTACCCTCTCCCTATAGGTCAGCTCTGGTCTCTACCTGCCTTGGTATCATAAATTGTTCTGAAAAATAAAGGTCCAGTGGGAAATGCCACTCATTCTATGGCTGTCTTAAAGACACAATAGTGCCACAATAGTCCTGCATAACAAACAACCCCAAAAACTCTGGCTTACAGCAAACAATTATTCTGACACTCACAAGTCGGCAGGTTGACAATAACTTGGCTGATCTATGTTGGGCTCAGTTGGGCACCTCTGCTTCAGGCTGAAGATTGGCTGGTATGGCTCTGGGCTATACTGTTGGGTTCAGGCCAGCCTCTGGAGTGCTCGCTCTGAGACCCAGACTGAAGGAGCAGTAGCTGCCTAGGGGACACTCTTGCACAAGCATACTTCAAGCTTCTGCTCATATCAGGTCTGTAAACATCCCATTGGCCAAAGCAAGACACATGGCCAAAGGCTAGTCAAGGGGAGCCAACTATAAGGCCACAGCTTGAGCATGCATGTGTAATTCTACTACTTCCAACACTCCATTAGCTTTCTGGAGTTCCTTCCATCCCTCTCTCACCCCACCAACATTTCAGCTACCACCCCAGAAGTTCCCAACTTTGTTTTGAGCACAGGACTCTCTTCTGACTCATATCTACCAAAATTAGTTCCATGGAAGACACTTCAAGCTAATCTATACACAGTTGACTAGATGCATGACCACAGAACGTGGCTTGATTTTCAAGCACTGTTAACACCAGTGAGAGAAAAAGAGGAGAGGCTCTTGGAAACCCCATTCTTTATAAACACGCATGTGTTGTATCTACACAAATTTACCAGAAAGAATCTGAAACTGCAAGGCTAGCCTCACACAGAATTTGAAAATTTTCTAAGACTATGCGAGGAAATGACACAAAAATCCTTTGCAAATTATGTGTCCTCCCTTTGGGTTCACAAAGCCATGTCTTTGCCTCTTGCAGCTGTTGTCAAGTGATCAGTGCTGACTCTTCGGAGTAGATTTACTGCAGTAATTGCTGCAGTAATTGTCTAGCTCTCCTCCACATCAGCAAGAGTCTTGGGAATCTGGCCCAGGAGTCTGAGCTGGGATGTGAGAGGTCAATGTCCGCTTCTTTAGCATCTGCTTGGTTCTCGATTTCAGGAAGATCTAAGGGGTATAACATCTGAGGGAAAACTGAATTGAGAGGCAAGTAGACAATCCGTGATGTCAACTGAATTGGCTGATTAGAAAGGCAGAAAACAAGGACTAGATTAAAAAACAGGCATCTGGAGCAGAGCAGCTGGGTCCAGGAAAGAGGGGCAGGGGCACTGCTGAGAGAATCCTGTAGATTCTGGGGCCCTTGACCTTGCTGGTGAGTGAAGAAAATCTGCCTCAGTTTGGACCCATTATGAGTCACCAGGTGGAGCTTGGGGACACCAAAAATTAGATTTAGCAATCATTGCATATTTAATATAAAGGGTTTGTTTGAGATTAGAAGAGTCTAAAACGTGGTCCAGAGAACACAAGTTTTGTGGTTTGCCAATGGATATTACATGAAACAGAGTTCTGTGGACAACTGTGGTTTAGAAATCCCTGTTAGATAAAGTCAGAGGGATTTCTTGGCAGGACTTTGCAACACCTTTATAATAATAATGTTTATCGGAAGTCTCCAAGAATAATATATAGTTCATAGCATTTGGCAAACTGATTGATTATGAAACACCTCTTTAGAGCATTTTGTCAAAACACTTTAGGAAGCATGGATATAGTGACACAGATCAATTAAATTTGCGTTCTACTTACAAACTGCACACTACCAGAGTAAGGTTATAAGAGAAAAACTTAAGTATAACAAATTATATTGTCACCAACTTAACTGCCTTACTCACCTCATGTCTCATGATTTTCTTTTCTTTTTTCAAAATCTATAAGGGCTAATATTTTAATTTGATTAAATAGCTTTCTCTTCTGCATTTCCTCATACTGAAATTCCCATATCAGAAACATCTATTTCCCTTGAGTAGGTTAGTGATTAGTATACACTTGTGCTTCTCAAACCTTAATGTGCACATAAGTCACCAGGGAATCTTGTTAAAAATGAAGAATCTGAGCTGTTAGGTCTGAGTGGGGCATAAGATTCTGCATTTTAATAAGCTCCTTGTGATGCTGCTGCAGTTCCATGGACCACAGCACTCCCTCCACCACAAGGAGGAGACTCTGTGCATGTCTGATGGTCACCATGAGGCTTGCTGTCCTCAGGGAGAAAGAAGATAAGGTGTAGAGGAAGTAGGAAGCCCAAAGGTCTCCTTTCCAACCTGAGGGACGGTGGAAGGAACACAGGAGGCAGAGGAAGGTAAGATGTACCTTAATCTACCCTATTTGGACCCGAGTCCCAGAGAACAGAGGTATATTAGGAAGGGGTTAAGGTAATTTCCCAAAAGGAAAAGATTCCTGTCCATCTTGTAGTTTCCAATTCTGGCATGAAAACACCCTAGTGTGGGCCCCCTGCCTCAAGCAAAATTTCATGATGAGAAATGACGAAACAGAGGAAAGGCCTCAGTTAACTCTTCAAAGCTGCCTTCTTGTCCCATGGATGGTACCCTAAACTCCCCAAAGCCCCTGAGAATTAGTCTGGGGAGTTTCACAGAGGTAATCACAATAGGGAGTCCCAGCCAGACTTTTGGGGTACCCACAGCACAGCAAAAACCAGGGCAAGGGCTAAGTTAACAGGGAAACCAGGTGCAATGAGAGAGGCCAGACCATTGGGATTCTTCAGCAGACATCAACTGAACGCCCCTCTGATGATGCTGGGTGACCTTGGAGTTTTCCAAGCCTGGGAGAAGCCCAATTCAGCCTTTACCACAGAGATCAGAGCAGAGCCAGAAAACGTTATGGTCAAGAATCCCATGCCCTATAATCTGGACAAAACTCTAATTCAGAAAGATACATGCATCCCTATGTTCACAATAGGCAAAACATGGAAACAACCTAAATGTCCACACAAGAATGGATAAAGACATTGTGAGATTATATATATATATATATATATATATATATATATATATATATCACAATGGAATATTATTCAGACATAAAAAGGAATGAAATAATGCCATTTGCATCAACATGGATGGACCTAGAGATTATCATACTAAGTGAAGTAAGTCAGAAAGAGAAACACAAATACCATACGATATCACTTACATGTGGAATCTAAAATAGGACACAAATCAGCTTATCTTCAAAACAGAAACAGACTCACAGACCGAGAGAACAGACTTGTGGTTGCCGAAGGGGAGGGATGGATTGGGAGTTTGGGATTAGCAAATGCAAACTATTATATATACAATGGATAAACAACAAGTTCCTATTGTATAGCACAGGGAACAATATTCAATATCCTGAGATAAACCATAATGGAAAAGAATACGAAAAAGAATGTATATATGTATAACTGAATCACTTTACTGTACAGCAAAAATTAACACAACATTGTAAATCAACGATACTTCAATTTAAAAAAGGGGAAAAAAAAAAGAATCCCATGCCAACCCCACCAGCCAGTCACATAAGCCACAACCCTAACGTCCCCATTATAACTTTGAAGAGACACAAAGAGTGAAGATAGGAAGAGGGTGTTTATGCAAAGAAAATAAGCATAAACTCATAGAGATGGCTTACATTACTGGGTTGGACTAAAATAATTCCATTGGACTAAACTTTAGGATCCAGAAGTGTGGATCAGATCAGTCAATTTGGAAATAAAGTACACATTCTCCACACATATAGTCCCAGCTACAGACATAGGCAACTCTAGTCTGTTTTCATATGGCCTGGACACACTAAAGCTGAGTTCAACTGTGATTTCAGATTTGTTAGTTCCTTCTAAAAACTCTCAATCATTGAGAGGTATTAAATGCCTCCAAGTGGCTAATTTCCTCTCATCTAAAGCACCCTTCTTAAAAAGGAACCCTTCTACACTGTTGGTGGGAATGTAAATTTGTGTAGCCACTATGGAGAACAGTATAGAGGCTCCTTAAGAAACTAAAACTAGAACTACCATATGATCCTGCAATCTCACTCCTGGGCATATATCTGGAGAAAACCATAATTCGAAAAGACACATGCAACCCCATTGTTCATAGCAGCACTATTCACAATAGCCAAGGCATGGAAGCAACTTGTGTCTATCGACAGATGAATAGATAAAGAAGATATGGTACATATATACACAATGGAATATTGCTCAGCCATAAAAAAGAATGAAAAATGCCATTTGCAGCAACATGGATAGACCTAGAGATTATCATCCTAAGCGAAGTAAGCCAGGCAGTAAAAGACAAATATCATATGATATTGCTTATATGTAGCATCTTAAAAAAAACGATACCAATGAACTTATTTACAAAACAGAAATAGATCCACAGACATAGAAAACAAACTTATCGTTACCAAAGGGGAAAGGGGAGGTGGGATAAATTAGGAGTTTGGGATTAACATGTATACACAACTATATATAAAATAGATAACCGACAAGGACCTACTGTATAGCACAGGGAACTCTACTTAATATTCTGTAATAACCTATAAAGAATCTGAAAAAAATAAAGCATCCTTCTTGTTATGTGGAACTTCAAACAAATGACCTCAACTTTATCTCTTTTCCTCAAATAATTTTTTATGAATTGCTTGACACCTTGAGGGATGTCCTAAAGGGAAATGCCTTCTTGAAAGAATGCATATCCTGACATTGGGCAGTAAGTGATTAAATAGTTCTGTCTCTGAGCTCCCTCTAAACTTATACTGCCAGGAAGAAATGCAGTGGTGCTGTCCAAGAACCGTCCCAGCATCCTTGGTGCTGCCCAATGAGGATGTGCTTTCCCTCGGATCCTGAGTAGGGAGTGATTTGACCCACCAAAGGGATTCACCCAAAGAACTTAAATGCCCCTCCCAAACCAACAGCAGATGGAGAACATTGATTTCTGCACACATACACACACAACCCACAGTGTCCTGATCCTAAAGCTATAGCAATGTCCCTTAGCTAAAAGCCCTGCAGGGGGTGAAGAAGAGGATTTCTCAGGATCTCTGTAATGTTCCTCTTGGTGATGGGGGACATGTTTTCTATTTCACCCCTAACCCATCTCCATTCCCATAAGAATCACTGCCCAAGGGAGTTACTGTAACTGATGGGAAAGAGTTTTATCTTCCAACTTGCTCAGATAAATAGATAAATAAGAAGTTGAGAAACAACGATCTGTATCAGAGAAACAAGAGCTGCTGTGTCAACAATTCAAATACAGACTAGTCCTTTCCAGAATGTGTTGGAGGGACAAGAAGCCCTCTAGAAAAATTAATTGAAAAGGAGAGAGTATTTTAAATGTGTATAAGCAAAGACATAAAGACCTGTCAGTGATTAGTAATAAAAAGCAAGACACTAACATCCCAGGAGAGAGGGAACATACAAAGAAAGTCTACCCAATTACATTGTGTAGGCTTCCTGGTGGAGGGGACTAGTGCCTGTGTTCTGGTGGATGAGGCTGGATCTTGTCTTTCTGGTGGGCAGGTCCACATCTGGTGGTGTATTATGGGGGGGTCTGTGGCCTTATTATGATTTTAGGCAGCCTTTCTGCTAATGGATGGGGTTGTGTTCCTGTCTTGCTAGTTGTTTGGCATAGGGTGTCCAGCACTATAGCTTGCTGGTCGTTGAGTGGAACTGGGTCTTGGCGTTGAGATGGAGATCTCTGGGAGATTTTCACCATTTGATATTACGTGGAGCTGGGTGGTCTCCTGTGGACCAGTGTCCTGAACTTGACTCTCCCATCTCAGAGGCACAGCCCTGATGCCTGGCTGGTGCACCAAGAGCCTGTCATCCACACGGCTCAGGATAAAAGGGAGAAAAAAAAGAAAGAAAGAAAAAACAAGATAAAATAAAATAAAATAAAGTAAAATTTTAAAAAGTTATTAAAATAAAAAATAATTATTAAAAAAATTTTTTAAGTAATAAAAAAAAAAAGAAAGAAAAAGAAAGAAGAGAGCTACCAAACCAAAAAACAAATCCACAAATGATAAGTGCTAAAAACTATACCAAAAAAAAAAAAAAAAAAAAAAAGCCGGACAGACAGAACCCTAGGACAAATTGTAAAAGCAAAACTATACAGACAAAATCACACAGAGAAGCATACACATACACACTCAGAAAAAGAGAAAAAGGAAAAAAATATATATATATCGTTGCTCCCAAAGTCCACCTCCTGAATTTGGGATGATTCGTTGTCTATTCATATATTCTACAGTTGCAGGGTACATCAAGTTGATTGTGGAGATTTAATCCGCTGCTCCTGAGGCTGCTGGGAGAAATTTCGCTTTCTCTTATTTGTTCGCACAGCTCCTGGGGTTCAGCTTCGGATTTGGCCCGGCCTCTGCGTGTAGGTCGCTGAGGGCGTCTGTTCTTCACTCAGACAGGACGGGGTTAAAGGAGCAGCTCATTCGAGGGCTCTGGCTCCCTCAGGCTGGGGGGAGGGAGGGGTACGGAGTGCGGGGCTTGTCTGTGGCGGCAGAGGCCAGCATGACGTTGCACCAGCCTGAGGCACGCCATGTGTTCTCCCGGGGAAGTTGTCCCTGGATCACGGGACCCTGGCAGTGGTAGGATGCATACCCAATTACACTGTAATTACTGTCTTGACTACAATTGTAAGGGGTAATTGCCAGCCTGTTAGCGGGTGAAAGATGGACCTCTTGTGTCCTTTACTCTGTTAAGTGTATAGTTAACTGTACCTGGTTCTCAGCACAGAATATGGAATTCTCAGTAAAACCTTTTTATCATCTTTATAAAATTCTGGGCATAATCTTCTATATCCAGACATGTACTGAGCATATCCTACCTGTTCACAGAGTCATGATCATGGTGTCCCAACTGGGAGAAATCAGGCAGCATGTCCTCCTGAGCAAACTCTCATCATGAGCTCCGTGTTTCAGATACACGTGGCATCAATGTTTATTTCCTCTTGGTAAATGATACACTCCCATTGCTTAAAGAAGCTGGACCCTATTCCTTCAGAACATACTGGAGACCATCAAACAAAACGAAGTTTAACAAAGATCAAACAGGTGTCTTCATGCCCCAGCACATTGTGAGCTCCAGGGACCCTGATACAGACGGGTGGCCTCCCCCAGGTCTGCAAACAGACTGAAGTTTTCTCCCTTGGCTCACCTTCTAAATCCATTAAGGCTCAGATCAACTTTTACTTCCTTAATGAAGCTTCCTTTGCCACTCAAACCTTCACTGATCTCCCCTTTCACTGAAGCTTCTTGAGCAAGAATTGATTGTACCATACTTGCAGTATTTAATCATGCACTGTCTTATATTCCTTAAGTTTTTTCAAATATAGGGCATTTTCCAAAAAAGAATTTGATGATCTCACTACCAAAGGGTTTCCTAAAGAAGGGATTAGGTTCCAGGTTTTTTTAGCGATCTGGTTAGAAGATGTTCTCCATCCGGAGCCCTTTTGTTTCCTGATCTTACCAGGGCAGTGGCCCCTAAAATACTGGGAATCAGGATAACTACCTCGGGACAAGCTGGGGCTTCCTGACTGTCTCACTGTGACACACCCACCACTCACCCCACTCCTGACTCAGCCCCACTTGCCTTTCTGACTTCATCTCCTCTCCTCCACCCAGTAGCCTGGGCATTGTCTATTTTCATGAGAGGTAACTGCTCCACTTGGACTCGGATCTCTTTGTTAGGAGCGAAGCTTCAGCCTGTCCAGACTAGATGCATCCTCAGCAGACTCTGCTGGAGGAGACAGCTTTGGGATGCTGTGCTAACAACCTCCTCTGGTTAACATTGGTTCACCCGGCCTCTACAGGCCCTCCAGCAGCTCTCTGCTGCCCCCTTCCGGCAGTTAGTGGCATTATGTCAGGTCTTTCAAGGAATTCAGCCAGGTGCTTAACTTTTAAAATTCTAGTAAAATCCTACGGATTGGGCAGGCCTGATGACAAACGGTCACATCACATGAGAGATGTTCCTAATTTAACTACTGTTTCCTTAGCACTTAGTTGCCTACCTCCAATGCAGCCTCTCAAAATCAGCTAGCCCTGCCTTTATTAGATACTATGGATCTAAAAGTCTCTCCTAAAAAGCCAGCCATCAGGTTTTCTTCTGAAAACAAATATATATATATTCATAAATATATATATTTTTTGTATATTTATATATATTCATTTCCATTATAAAAATAATCATATATATACATGGAAATGAAAAATGTTATTATGTGGGACAGTGAAATTTTAGGCAAATTATTATATTGCTCTCTTTTTCTGACTCCCCATCCATACAATAACAGGGTTAGTCTGATGGTAAACAATGGTAATTCTCAATTATTACTTTATGTAAGAATTGCCTGTTAAACTTGTTAGAAATTTAAATATCTGAATAGCACCCATAGAGACGCTAATTTTCCGGGTGAGGCCCAATGACCTGTATTTTTAACTAGCACCCAATAATTTTAATGCAAGTGGTCCATGAGAAACACTAGTCTACAAGGCATTTTCTAATTCTATTTCTATTTTCTATTTTCTATTTATTCCTGATTTAGGCAAAACTACACACTCTGAGGCTTAGATACAGTACCAGCCTAAAAAGGACCTAGGGTAAAAACAGGCTTCTGTGAATAAGCATCTTTTATAAACACAATAATCATGATACTCTCTATTTGCTGTGTGACAATTGCAGTGCCCGAAATATGCCTAACACTAACATCTGATATGAGTGTTGTAATTTGGCCACCATCACCCTGATACCAAAACCAGACAAAGATGTCACAAAGAAAGAAAACTACAGGCCAATATCACTGATGAACATAGGTGCAAAAATCCTCAACAAAATACTAGCAAACAGAATCCAACAGTACATTAAAAGGATCATACACCATAATCAACTGGGGTTTATCCCAGGAATGCAAGTATTCTTCAATATACGCAAATCAAACCATATGATACACCATATTAACAAATTGAAGAATAAAACCCATATGATCATCTCAATAGATGCAGAGAAAGCTTTTGACAAAATTCAACACGCATTTATGATAAAAACCCTCCAGAAACTAGGCATAGAGGGAACTTACCTCAACAAAATGAAGGCCATATATGACAAATCCACAGCTAACATCGTGCTCAATGGTGAAAAGTTGAAACCATTTCCACTAAAATCAGGATCAAGACAAGGTTGCCCACTCTCACCATTATTCAAAATGGTTTTGGAAGTTTAGCCACAGCAATCAGAGAAGAAAAAGAAATAAAAGGAATCCAAATCGGAAAAGAAGAAGTAAAGCTGTCACTGTTTGCAGATGACATGATACCATATAGAGAGAATCCTAAAGACTCTACCAGAAAACTACTAGAGCTAATCAATGAATTTGGTAAAGTAGCAGGATACAAAATTAATGCACAGAAATCTCTTGCATTCCTATACACTAATGATGAAAAATCTGAAAGAGAAATTATGGAAACACTCCCTTTTACCATTGCAAAAAAAAAAAAAAAGAATAAAATGTCTAGGAATAAACCTACCTAAGGAGACAAAAGACCTGTATGCAGAAAATTATAAGACACTGATGAAAGAAATTAAAGATGATACACATAGATGGAGAGATATTCCATGTTCTTGGATTGGAAGAATCAACATTGTGAAAATGATTCTACTCCCCAAAGCAATCTACAGATTCAATGCAATCCCTATCAAACTACCACTGGCATTTTTCACAGAACTAGAACTAAAAATCTCACAATTTGTATGGAAACACAAAAGACCCCGAATAGCCAAAGCAATCCTGAGAAAGAAAAATGGAGCTGGAGGAATCAGGCTCCCTGACTTCAGACTATACTACAAAGCTACAGTAATCAACACAATATGATACTGGCACATAAACAGGAATATAGATCAAAGGAACAGGATTGAAAGCCCAGAGATAAACCCACGCACATATGGTCACCTTATCTTTGATAAAGGAAGCAAGAATATACAGCGGAGAAACGACAGCTCTTCAATAAGTGGTGCTGGGAAAACTGGACAGCTACATGTAAAAGAATGAAATTAGAACACTCCCTAACACCATACACAAAAATAAACTCAAAATCGATTAAAGACCTAAATGTAAGACGAGACACTATCAAACTCTTAGAGGAAAACATTGGCAGAACACTCTATGACATAAATCACAGGAAGATCCTTTTTGACCCATCTCCTAGAGATATGGAAATAAAAACAAAAATAAACAAATGGGACCTAATGAAACTTAAAAGCTTATGCACAGCAAAGGAAACCATAAACAAGACCAAAAGACAACCCTCAGAATGGGAGAAAATATTTGCAAATGAAGCAACTGACAAAGGATTAATCTCCAAAATATACAAGCAGCTCATGCAGCTCAATATCAAAAAAAAAAAACAAAAAACAACCCAATCCAAAACTGGGCAGAAGACCTAAATAGACATTTCTCCAAAGAAGATATACAGATTGCCAACAGACACATGAAAGAATGCTCAACATCATTAATCATAAGAGAAATGCAAATCAAAACGAGAATGAGATATCATCTCACACCAGTCAGAATGGCCATCATCAAAAAATCTAGAAACAATAAATGCTGGAGAGGGTGTGGAGAAAAGGGAACCCTCTTGTACTGTTGGGGGAATGTAAATTGATACAGCCACTATGGAGAACAGTATGGAGGTTCCTTAAAAAACTACAAATAGAACTACCATATGACCCAGCAATCCCACTACTGGCCGTATACCCTGAGAAAACCATAATTCCAAAAGAGTCATGTACCACAATGTTCATTGCAGCTCTATTGACAATAGCCAGGACATGGAAGCAACCTAAGTGTCCAATGACTGATGAATGGATAAAGAAGATGTGGCACATATACACAATGGAATATTACTCAGCCATAAAAAGAAACAAAACTGAGTTATTTGTAGTGATGTGGATGGACCTAGAGTCTGTCATACAGAGTGAAGTAAGTCAGAAAGAAAAACAAATACCTTATGCTAACACATATAAATGGAATCTAAAAAACAAACAAACAAAAAATGGTCATGAAGAACCTAAGGGCAAGACTGGAATAAAAACGCATACTTACTAGAGAATGGACTTGAGGATACAGGGAGGCGGAAGGGTAAGCTGGGACGAAGTGAGAGAGTGGTATGGACATATATACACTACCAAATGTAAAATAGCTAGTGGGAAGGAGCTGCATAGCACAGGGAGATCAGCTCAGTGTTTTGTGCCCACCTGGAGAAGTGGGATAGGGAATGTGGGAGGGAGGGAGATGCAAGAGGGAAGAGATATGGGGATATATGTATATGTATGACTAATTCACTTTGTCATAAAGCAGAAACTAACACACCATTGTAAAGCAATTATACTCCAATAAAGATGTTTTAAAAAAAGTGTTGTAATTTAATAACTCTCTTCCATAATTTATCACCCTGGACGTGGAGCATGCAGAGATGATAAATAACTAAGTCAGCAAATATTTTAGCCTCCAGGAAACAAGTGACTTCTATTTAGAATGCATTGTGGTGTCCTTCCTTAGGCTTGGAGACATGAACTTGAGAGGGTTTTTTTAAATTGTTATTATTTGATTATTCAGAGGAAGACTCATCAGACTAACTGGGCTTCCTCATACTGTGAAAACAAACACCAAAGAGAAAGATATCTCTGCCAGCTTCCACAGCAGCTGAAAATGTAGTTTCACTGCATTTTAAGTTCCATGCTTGGTAGTAGTTTCTCACTGACCTTACTCTGCATTGGAATCACTTGGGCTCTTGTTAAAATGCAGATTCTGATTCAGCAGGTCTAGGGTGGAGCCTGAGATTCTGTATTTTTAAAAAGTTCCTGGGTTATTCCAATGCTACTGGTCCTCAGACCACACAGAGTAGCAAGGCTTTCATTAGGGTTCTTTTCTGAAGGCAGGTTGCCTGCCTAGTAATACTGGTGTTACCACTCACTAACTGTGCGTCTCTGGGCAAGTTGAACTTGGAGCCTAGTTTTTTCATGTGTAAAACAGGACAAAAGTTTAGTGTGAATTAAAGCGGGAATACCTGTTAACACCTGGCACATGGAAACCTTCCAATAAATGTTTATCACCATCACCGCAGGACCAGGCAACTTCATGCAACACTTATGGCAGGTTGTAATCACAGCTTTCAGACCTTGTTCCCACACTTCCTGGATCATCCTTCACCCTGCAGTCTTCCTGTCAACCTCATACTATATTCAGTTGATACACAAGGAAAAGAAGAAGGTGATGTGTTGAAGCAGAGAGGTTTGAAAACACTATGCTGCTGGATTTGAAATTTGAGGAAGAGGCCATGAGCCAATAAAAGCAGGTCTAGAAGTTGGAAATTCCAAGGAAGCAGATTTCTCCCCTAGAGCCTTCAGAGAGGGCACGGCCCTGCCAGCAACTTACCTTTAGCCCAGTGAAACCGAATCTGAACTTCTGGCCTTCAGAACTGTGAGAGAATAATACAAATGAGTTTGGGGTTGACTCATCACTGTATTTTTCCTATTTCATTATGGCCCCACCAAGATTGTTCCCTTTTCGCTCATCCCACTAGAATGGACATTCCCTAAGGACATGATCCCATCTAACTGTATCTCTAGCAGCTGGAACAGGGACTGGCACAGAGTGGGTGCTCGATAAATATTTGCTGAATGAATGAATGTGTTATAGCCATCTCCTCATCATTGTCTCTCTGCAGGAGCCTGGGTACAATCCCCTGAGCTCAGCATCATTCTTGTTTACCCACAACTCTCCACTTGAGATGCACTTGGATTCTGAGAGGTGAATACAGGCCAAGCCTCGTCCAATTTGCCACTGACAAAACAACATGAAGAAAAGTGAGCTCTTGCTCTTAAAAAGCAGCAAGTCACTATTGGAAAAAGAAAAGAAATGAACATTTGTTGATTACAGATGAGGAAAGTGAACCTGAGAGGCTAAGTAACTTGCCCAACGTCACAGGGTAAGGATTCTTCTTCAGGTTTATATAACCAAACTTCAGATGTAGTATAATTTCAGGTTTTACTATACAAGTGGTTCTCACCATGTTCGCAGGGCTACCAGCAACTCATTCTCTGGGAACTTGCAGAAATGCACATTCTCAGGCCCCACCCCAGACCTACTGAAGCATAAATTCTGGGGTGGGGCCCACGACCTGTGTTTGAACAAGCCCTAGGGTGGGGGGAGGTCTGTGCACATGGAAGTTTGAGAACAATTGTCCTCTGCCATGCTGCCCTCAGCATCTTCCAACCCACTCCTATCCTAGACACATTAAAAAAAAAACCCACTCCTAGGAATATTTAAATGTAAAATCAGAGGATCCAACAGTTATGTTTAAAAGTATAGACTTGCATGGTGCATAAAGCTAGGAGTAAAGGAGAAAAGATTAGTATTTCTCATAGGAAGGATGTTTGAGAGAAAGATGATCATTCCAATCCCACCCTCGCCCCACCCCTCCTCTCACCCTCCACAGTCCAAGGACCCCTCAGCACAGTGTGGAACAGATCCCTTGAGTCCAGAACAGGCTACAGAGTCAAGGGAAAGTCATGAACTATAGGGGTGTTTTGAGGGAGAAAACAAAGGAATATCATATTGTGAAGGGAGAGACATTATTTTATATTTACTATTTTATATGAAGGGAGACAAAGGTGAAGAGTGGGATCTTGGCCATATTAAAACAATTAGATATACTTAAGGACAGGAAAGGAAACATAAATTTTTTTTTAAAAAACGTATTATTTAAGGATGACATTTAATATTTATTTATTTATTTGGCTGCATTGTTGCGTGTGGAATCCTTTTTTAGTTGTGGCATGCGGGATCTTTAGTTGCAGCATGGGGGATCTAGTTCCCTGATCACGGATCGAACCCAGGCCCCCTGTATTGGGAGCACAGAGTCTTAGCCACCAGACCGCCAGGGAAGTCCCAGTTTGGGATGTCTTAAAAAACACTCAGGCAGGGGTCTGGGCAAGATGGCGGAAGAGTAAGACGCGGAGATCACCTTCCTTCCCACAGATACATTAGAAATACATCTACACGTGGAACTGCTCCTACAGAACACCCACTGAACGCTGGCAGAAGACGTCAGACCTCCCAAAAGGCAAGAAAATCCCCACGTACTTGGGTAGGGCAAGAGAAAAAAGAAATAACAGAGACAAAAGAATAGGGACCGGACCCGCACCAGTGGGAGGGAGCTGTGAAGGAGGAAAGGTTTCCACACACTAGGAAGCACCTTCGCGGGCGGAGACTGCAGGTGGTGGAAGGGGGAGCTTCGGAGCCACGGAAGAGAGCGCAGCCACAGGGGTGCAGAGGGCAAAGCAGAGAGATTCCCGCACAGAGGATCGGTGCCGAGCAGCACTCATCAGACCGAGAGGCTTGTCTGCTCACCCGCCGGGGCGGGCAGGGGCTGGGAGCTGAGGCTCGGGCTTCAGTCGGATCGCAGGGAGAGGACTGGGGTTGGCAGCGTGAACACAGCCTGAAGGGGCTAGTGCGCCACAGCTAGCCGGGAGGGAGTCTGGGAAAAAGTCTGCAGCTGCCGAAGAGGCAAGAGAATTTTTCTTGCCCCTTTGTTTCACGGCTCACAAGGAGAGGGGATTCAGAGCGCTGCCTAAACGAGCTCCAGAGACGGGCACGAGCCGCGGCTATCAGCGAGGATCCCAAAGACAGGCATGAGACGCTAAGGCTGCTGCTGCCGCCACCAAGAACCCTGTGTGCGAGCACAGGTCACTCTCCACACCGCCTCTCCCGGGAGCCGGTGCAGCCAGCCACGGCCAGGCTCCCGTGATCCAGGGACAACTTCCCCAGGAGAACGCACGGCGCGCCTCAGGCTGCTGCGACGTCACGCCGGCCTCTGCCGCCGCAGACTCGCCCCGCATCCGTACCCCGCCCTCCTCCCGGCCTAGGTGAGCCAGAGCCCCCTAGTCAGCAGCTCCTTTAACCCCGTTCTGCCTGGGCGGGGAACAGACACCCTCAGGCGACCTACATGCAGAGGCGGGTCCAAACCCAAAGCTGAACCCCGGGAGCTGTACGAACAAAGAAGAGAAAGGGAAATCTCTCCCAGCAGCCTCAGAAGCAGCGGATTAAAGCTCCACAAACAACTTGATGTGCCTGCATCTGTTGAATACCTGAATAGACAACGAATCATCCCAAATTCAGGAGTTGGACTTTGGGAGCAGGATATATTAATTTTTCCCCTTTTCCTTTTTTTGTGAGTGTATATGTGTATGCTTCTGGGTGAGATTTTGTCTGTATAGCTTTGCTTTCACCATTAGTCCTAGGGTTAGGTCCGTCCGTTTTTTTGTTTGTTTGTTTGATTTTTTACTTAAAAATTTTTTTTCCTAATATATGTTTTCTTAATAATTTTTCCTTGTTTTCTATTTTTAAAAAATTAAAAAAAAATTTTTAATAAGTTTTTCATATTTTCTATTTTAAAAAATTAAAAATTTTCTTTTCTTAATAATTTTTTTCTTAATTTTTTTCTTATTTTTATTATAAAAAATTAATAAATCTATTTTTAAAAATTAAAAAAAAATTTCTTAATAAATTTATTCTTAATAATTTTTTTCTTATTTTTTATTATAATAGCTTCATTTTATTTTATTTTATCCTCTTTCTTTCTTTCTTTCTATTTTTTCTCCCTTTTATTCTGAGCCGTGTGGATGAAAGGCTCTTGGTGCTCCAGCCAGGCATCAGGGCTGTGCCTCTGAGGTGGGAGAGCCAACTTCAGGACACTGGTCCACAAGAGACGTCCCAGCTCCACGTAATACCAAACGGCAAAAATCTCTCAGAGATCTCCATCTCAACATCAAGACCCAGCTTCACTCAACGACCAGCAAGCTATAGTGCTGGACACCCTGTGCCAAACAACTAGCAAGACAGGAACACAGCCCCATCCATCAGCAGAGATGCTGCCTAAAATCCTAATAAGGCCACAGACACCCCAAAACACACCACCGGACGTGGACATGCCCACCAGAAAGACAAGATCCAACCTCATCCACCAGAACACAGGCACTAGGCCCCTGCACCAGGAAGCCTACACAACCCACTGGACCAACCTTAGCCACTGGCGACAGATACCAAAAACAATGGGAACTACGAACCTGCAGCCTGTGAAAAGGAGACCCCAAACACAGTAAGATAAGCAAAATGAGAAGACAAAAAAACACACAGCAGGTAAAGGAGTGGGGTCAAAACACACCAGACCTAACAAATGAAGAGGAAATAGGAAGTCTACCTGAAAAAGAATTCAGAATAATGATAGTAAAGATGATCCAAAATCTTGGAAATAGACTAGACAAAATGCAAGAAACATTTAACAAGGACGTAGAAGAAATAAAGAGGAACCAAGCAACGATGAAAAACACAATAAATGAAATTAAAAATACTCTAGATGAGATCAATAGCAGAATAACTGAGACAGAAGAACGGATAAGTGACCTGGAAGATAAAATAGTGGAAATAACTACTGCAGAGCAGAATAAAGAAAAAAGAATGAAAAGAACTGAGGACAGTCTCAGAGACCTCTGGGACAACATTAAACACACCAACATTCGAATTATAGGGGTCCCAGAAGAAGAAGAGAAAAAGAAAGGGACTGAGAAAATATTTGAAGAGATTATAGTTGAAAACTTCCCTAATATGGGAAAGGAAATAGTTAATCAAGTCCTGGAATCACAGAGAGTCCCATGCAGGATAAAGCCAAGGAGAAACACGCCAAGACACATATTAATCAAACTATCAAAAATTAAATATAAAGAAAACATATTAAAAGCAGCAAGGGAAAAACAACAAATAACACACAAGGGAATCCCCATAAGGTTAAAAGCTGATCTTTCAGCAGAAACTCTTCAAGCCAGAAGGGAGTGGTAGGATATACTTAAAGTGATGAAGGAGAAAAACCTACAACCAAGGTTACTCTACCCAGCAAGGATCTCATTCAGATTTGATGGAGAAATTAAAACCTTTACAGACAAGCAAAAGCTGAGAGAGTTCATCACCACCAAACCAGCTCTACAACAAATGCTAAAGGAAATTCTTTAGGCAAGAAACACAAGAGAAGGAAAACACCTACAATAACAAACCCAAAACATTTAAGAAAATGGGAATAGGAACATACATATCGATAATTTCCTTAAACGTAAATGGATTAAATGCTCCCACCAAAAGACACAGACTGGCTGAATGGATACAAAAACAAGACCCATATATATGCTGTCTACAAGAGACCCACTTCAGACCTAGGGAAACATACAAACTGAAAGTGAGGGGATGGAAAAAGATATTCCATGCAAATGGAAATCAAAAGAAAGCTGGGGTAGCAATTCTCATATCAGAAAAAATAGACTTTAAAATAAAGACTATTTCAAGAGACAAAGAAGGACACTATATAATGATCAAGGGATCGACCCAAGAAGAAGGTATAACAATTGTAAATTTTTATGCACCCAACATAGGAGCACCTCAATACATAAGGCAAATACTAACAGCCATAAAAGGGGAAATCAACAGTAACACAATCATAGTAGGGGACTTTAACACCCCACTTTCACCAATGGACAGATCATCCAAAATGAAATTAAATAAGGAAACACAAACTTTAAAAATACATTAAACAAGATGGACTTAATTGATATTTATAGGACATTCCACACAAAAACAACAGAATTCACATTTTTCTCAAGTGCTCATGGAACATTCTCCAGGATAGATCATATCTTGGGTCACAAATCAAGCCTTGGTAAATTTAAGAAAATTGACATCGTATCAAGTATCTTTTCCGACCACAACGCTATGAGACTAGATATCAATTACAGGAAAAGATCTCTAAAAAATACAAACACATGGAGGCTACACAATACACTACTTAATAACGAAGTGATCACTGAAGAAATCAAAGGGGAAATCAAAAAATACCTAGAAACCAATGACAATGGAGACACGACGACCCAAAACCTATGGGATGCAGCAAAAGCAGTTCTAAGAGGGAAGTTTATAGCAATACAAGCCTACCTCAAGAAACAGGAAACATCTCGAATAAACAACCTAAACTTGCTCCTAAAACAATTAGAGAAAGAAGAGCAAAAAAAACCCAAAGCTAGCAGAAGGAAAGAAATCATAAAGATCAGATCAGAAATAAATGAAAAAGAAATAAAGGAAACAATAGCAAAAATCAATGAAACTAAAAGCTGGTTCTTCGAGAAGATAAACAAAATTGATAAACCATTAGCCAGACTCATCAAGAGAAAAAGGGAGACGACTCAAATCAATAGAATTAGAAATGAAAAGGAGAAGTAACCACTGACACTGCAGAAATACAAATGATCATGAGAGATTACTACAAGCAACTCTATGCCAATAAAATGGACAACCTGGAAGAAATGGACAAATTCTTAGAAATGCACAACCTGCTGAGACTGAACCAGGAAGAAATAGAAAATATGATCAGACCAATCACAAGCACTGAAATTGAAACTGTGATTAAAAACCTTCCAACAAACAAAAGCCCAGGACCAGATGGCTTCACAGGCGAATTCTATCAAACATTTAGAGAAGAGCTAACACCTATCCTTCTCAAACTCTTCCAAAATATTGCAGAGGGAGGAACACTCCCCAACTCATTCTACGAGGCCACCATCACCCTGATACCAAAACAGACAAAGATGTCACAAAGAAAGAAAACTACAGGCCAATATCACTGATGAACATAGATGCAAAAATCCTCAACAAAATACTAGCAAACAGAATCCAACAGCACATTAAAAGAATTATACACCATGATCAAGTGGGGTTTATTCCAGGAATACAAGGATTCTTCAATATATGCAAATCAATCAACGTGAAACATCATATTAACAAATTGAAGGAGAAAAACCATATGATCATCTCAATAGATGCAGAGAAAGCTTTCAACAAAATTCAACACCCATTTATGTTAAAAGCCCTGCAGAAAGTAGGCATAGAGGGAACTTTCCTCAACATAATAAAGGCCATATATGACAAATCCACAGCCAACATCGTCCTCAATGGTGAAAAACTGAAACCATTTCCACTAAGATCAGGAACAAGACAAGGTTGCCCCCTCTCACCACTATTATTCAACATAGTTTTGGAAGTGTTAGCCACAGCAATCAGAGAAGAAAAAGAAATAAAAGGAATCCAAATCGGAAAAGAAGAAGTAAAGCTGTCACTGTTTGCAGATGACATGATACTATATAGAGAGAATCCTAAAGACTCTACCAGAAAACTACTAGAGCTAATCAATGAATTTGGTAAAGTAGCAGGATACAAAATTAATGCACAGAAATCTCTTGCATTCCTATATACTAATGATGAAAAATCTGAAAGTGAAATTAAGAAAACACTCCCGTTTCCCATTGCAACAAAAAGAATAAAATATCTAGGAATAAACCTACCTAAGGAGACAAAAGACCTGTATGCAGAAAATTATAGGACACTGATGAAAGAAAGTAAAGATGCTACCAACAGATGGAGAGATATACCATGTTCTTGGATTGGAAGAATCAACATTGTGAAAAAGACTCTACTACCCAAAGCAATCTACAGATTCAATGCAATCCCTATAAAACTACCACTGGCATTTTTCACAGAATTAGAACAAAAAATCTCACAATTTGTATGGAGACACAAAAGACCCAGAATAGCCAAAGCAATCTTGAGAACGAAAAATGGAGCTGGAGGAATCAGGCTCCCTGACTTCAGACTATATTACAAAGCTACATTAATCAAGACAGTTTTGTACTGGCGCAAAAACAGAAATACAGATCAATGGAACAGGATAGAAAGCCCAGAGATAAACCCACGCACATATGGTCACCTTATCTTTGATAAAGGAGGCAAGCATATACAGTGGAGAAAAGACAGCCTCTTCAATAAGTGGTGCTGGGAAAACTGGACAGGTATATGTAAAAGTATGAAATTAGAATACTCCCTGACACCATACACAAAAATAAACTCAAAATGGATTAAAGACCTAAATGTAAGGCCAGACACTATCAAACTCTTAGAGGAAAACATAGGCAGAACACTCTATGACATAAATCACAGCAAGATCCTTTTTGACCCAGCTCCTAGAGAAATGGAAATAAAAACAAAAATAAACAAATGGGACCTAGTGAAACTTAAAAGCTTTTGCACAGCAAAGGAAACCATAAACAAGACCAAAAGACAACCCTCAGAATGGGAGAAAATATTTGCAAATGAAGCAACTGACAAAGGATTAATCTCCAAGATTTACAAGCAGCTCATGCAACTCAATAACATAAAAACAAACAACCCAATCCAAAAATGGGCAGAAGACCTAAATAGACATTTCTCCAAAGAAGATATACAGATTGCCAACAGACACATGAAAGAATGCTCATCATCATTAATCATTAGAGAAATGCAAATCAAAACTACAATGAAGTGTCATCTCACACCGGTCAGAATGGCCATCATCAAAAAATCTAGAAACAATAAATGCTGGAGAGGGTGTGGAGAAAAGGGAACACTCTTGCACTGTTGGTGGGAATGTAAATTGATACAGCCACTATGGAGAACAGTATGGAGGTTCCTTAAAAAACTACAAATAGAACTACCATACGACCCAGCAATCCCACTACTGGGCATATACCCTGAGAAAACCATAATTCAAAAAGAGTCATGTACCACAATGTTCATTGCAGCTCTATTTACAACAGCCAGGACATGGAAGCAACCTAAATGTCCATCATCGGATGAATGGATAAAGATGATGTGGCACATATATACAATGGAATATTACTCAGCCATAAAAAGAAATGAAATGGAGGTATTTGTAGTGAGGTGGATGGAGTTAGAGTCTGTCATACAGAGTGAAGTAAGTCAGAAAGAGAAAAACAAATACAGTATGCTAACACATATATATGGAATCTAAGGGGGAAAAAAAGGCCATGAAGAACCTAGTGGCAAGACGGGAATAAAGACACAGACCTACTAAAGAATGGACTTGAGGATATGGGGAGGGGGAGGGGTGAGATGTGACAGGGTGAGAGAGTGTCATGGACATATATACACTACCAAATGTAAAATAGATAGCTAGTGGGAAGCAGCCGCATAGCACAGGGAGATCAGCTTGGTGCTTTGTGACCACCTAGAGGGGTGGGATAGGGAGGGTGGGAGGGAGGGAGATGCAAGAGGGAAGAGATATGGGAACATATGTATATGTATAACTGATTCACTTTATTATAAAGCAGAAACTAACACACCATTGTAAAGCAATTATACTTCAATAAAGATGTTTTAAAAAAAAACCACTCAGGCAAAATAAAAGGAATGGAAGAGAATAGATGAAAGAAGATTGACAAAGTATCAATAAGTCTTCAAATAGGGACATGGAAGTTCATGACGATTCTCTCCACGTTTGTATTGGAAGAATTTCCAAAATAAAAGGGTATTGTCATAGTGCTCAGAGGAGAGGTAAGAAAGAATATGTGAATATTTCAGCCTGCTGAAGCATCTGTTGAAACAAGGAAGAGGCCAGAAGTTCCAGGAACTTAAAGTACAGCTCCTCCATAGTTTCATCTCAAGGTATGAGCTGAAGTCAGTGTCACCTGTAGGACCCAGATGCCACAAGATAACACATTCACCCTAGAAGAGAAAAATCTCCATACTCTTACATTTAAGGATGGCCACAGAATATTTAAATGTGACATAATTATACTAAAAAAATCTTACTTATCTAAAATTCAAATTCAACCAGGTGTCCTATATTTCTATTTGCTAAATCTGGCAAACCTACCAATATTCTACTATCTAACCAAAATTTGACCCCATGATCAAAGGTTGATCCAAGTATATATTCTACCTCAATCCATGTTGCCTTCCTCCGCTTTCTGCTCATGCTCTGTCTTTCCTCCTCCTTCCCAATAGTTTTCAGCTGCCTTCTCTTTCCCAGTGTCTGTATCATGTGGTTAATTTCCTCCTTATTAAATCTATTTTACTCACACAAATCAATGCAAAATGAGACCAGTTGGTGATAAACCTAGATTTAAAACAAAGTCAAGTTAAAATCTCATTGGCTGTGCCTGGGTTGTGACTCCATTCCTTAACCTGTTACTGTAGAGAGAGAAATGTAATTGTCTGATAGGTTTAGGGCCCCAAACCAAGAATGGGTCAACCCAAACGTATGACCTGAAACAGGATAACCTCCTCAAATGACTATTTCCTGCCTTTTTTTTTTAACATCTTTATTGGAGTATAATTGCTTTACAATGGTGTGTTAGTTTCTGCTTTACAACAAAGTGAATCAGCTGTACATATACATATATCCCCATATCTCCTCCCTCTTGTGTCTACCTCCCACCCTCCCTATCCCTCCCCTCTAGGTGGTCACAAAGCACCAAGCTGATCTTCCTGTGCTATGTCGTTGCTTCCCACTAGCTATCTATTTTACATTTGGTAGTGTATATATGTCCATGCCCCTCTCTCACTTCGTCCCAGCTTACCCTTCCCCATTCCCATGTCCTCAAGTCCATTCTCTATGTCTGAGTCTTTATTCCTGTCCTGCCCCTAGGTTCTTCAGAACCTTTTTTTTTTTTTTGATTCCATATATCTGCGTTAGCATAAGGTATTTGTTTTTCTTTCTGACTTACTTCACTCTGTATGACAGACTCTAGGTCCATCCACCTCACTACAAATAACTCAATTTCGTTTCCTTTTATGACTGAGTAATATTCCATTGTATATATTTGCCACATCTTCTTTATCCATTCATCTGTCAATGGACATTTAGGTTGCTTCCATGTCCTGGCTATTGTCAACAGAGCTGCAATGAACATTGCAGTACATGACTTGTTTGAATTATGGTTTTCTCAGGGTATATGCCCAGTAGTGGGATTGCTGGGTCGTATGGTAGTTCGATTTTTAGTTTTTTAAGGAACCTCCATACTGTTCTCCATAGTGGGTGTATCAATTTACATTCCCACCAACAGTGCAACAGGGTTCCCATTTCTCCACACCCTCTGCAGCATTTACAGTTTGTAGATTTATTTATTTATTTATTTATTTATTTATTTATTTATTTATTTATTTATTTCATTTTATTTTTGGCTGCATTGGGTATTCATTGCTGTGCATGAGTTTTCTCTAGTTGCAGCGAGCAGGAGCTACTCTTCATTACAGTGTGCAGGCCTCTCATTGTGGAGGCTTCTATTGTGCCGAGCATGGGTTCTAGGCAAGAAGGCTTCAGTAGCTGTGGCTCGTGAGCTCTAAAGTGCAGGCTCAGTAGTTGTGGCACACAGGCTTATTTGCTCCATGGCATGTGGGATCTTCTGGGACCAGGGCTCACACCCATGTCCCTGCATTGGCAAGCAGATTCTTAACCACTGCACCACCAGGGAAAGCATGTAGATTTTTCTGATGATGACCATTCTGACTGGTGTGAGGTGATACCTCATTGTAGTTTTGATGTGCATTTCTCCAATGATTAGTAAGGTTAAGCATCCTTTCATGTGTTTTGGCAATCTGTATATCTTCTTTGGAGAAATGTCTATTTAGGTCTTCTGCCCATTTTTGAATTGGGTTGTTTGTTTGATATTGAGCTGCATGAGCGACTTGTATATTTTGGAGATTAATCCTTTGTCAGTTGCTTCGTTTGCAAGTATTTTCTCCCATTCTGAGGGTTGTCTTTTTCTCTTGTTTATGGTTTCCTTTGCTATGCAAAACCTTTTAGTTTCATTAGGTCACATTTTGTTTGTTTGTTTTTATTTCCATTTCTCTAGGAGATGGGTCAAAAAGGTTCTTCCTGTGATTTATGTCATAGAGCATTCTGCCTATGTTTTCCTCTAAGAGTTTGATAGTGTCTGGCCTTACATTTAGGTCTTTAATCCATTTTGAGTTTATTTTTGTGTATGGTGTTAGGGAGTGTTCTAATTTCATTCTTTTACATGTAGCTGTCCAGTTTTCCCAGCACCACTTATTGAAGAGGCTGTTTTTTCTCCATTGTATATTTTTGCCTCCTTTGTCAAAAATAAGGTGACCGTGTGTGGGGGGGTTTATCTCTGGGCCTTCTATCCTGTTCTATTGACCTTTATTTCTGTTTTTGTGCCAGTACCAAACTGTCTTAATTAATATAGCTTTGTAGTATAGTCTGAAGTCAGGGAGCCTGATTCCTCCAGCCCCATTTTTCTTTCTCAAGACTGCTTTGCTTATTCAGGGCCTTTGTGTTTCCATACAAATTGTGAAATCTTTTGTTCTAGTTCTGTGAAAAATGCCATTGGTATTTTAATAGGGATTGCATTGAATCTGTAAATTGCTTTGGGTAGTAGAGTCATTTTCAAAATGTTGATTCTTCCAATCCAAGAACATGGTATATCTCTCCATCTATTTGTATCATCTTTAATTTCTTTCATCAGTGTCTTATAGTTTTCTGCATACAGGTCTTTTGTCTCCTTAGGTAGGTTTATTCCTAGGTATTTTATTCTTTTTCTTGCAATGGTAAATGGGAGTGTTTTCTTAATTTCTCTTTCAGATTTTTCATCATTAGTGTATGAGAATGCAAGAGATTTCTGTGCATAAATTTTGCATCCTGCAACTTTACCAAATTCATTGATTAGCTCTAGTAGTTTTCTGGTAGCATCTTTAGGATTCTCTATATATATAATATCATGTCATCTGCAAACAGTGACAGCTTTACTTCTTCTTTTCCAATTTGGATTCCTTTTATTTCTTTTTCTTCTCTGATAGCTGTAGCTAAAACTTCCAAAACTATGTTGAATAATAGTGGTGAGAGTAGACAAACTTGTCTTGCTCCTGATCTTAGAGGAAATGATTTCAGTTTTTCACCACTGAGAATGATGTTGGCTATGGGCTTGTCATATATGGCCTTTATTATGTTGAGGAAAGTTCCCTCTATGCCTAGTTTCTGGAGGGTTTTTTTCATAAACAGGTGTTGAATTTTGTGGAAAACTTTTTCCACATCTATTGAGATGATCATATTGTTTTTATCCTCCAATTTGTTAATATGGTTTATCACATTGATTGATTTGCGTATACTGAAGAATCCTTGCATTGCTGGGATAAACCCCACTGGATCATGGTGTATGATCCTTTTAATGTGCTGTTGGATTCTGTTTGCTAGTATTTTGTTGAGGATTTTTGCATCTATGTTCATCAGTGATATTGGCCTGTAGTTTTCTTTCTTTGTGACATCTGTGTCTGTTTTGGTATCAGGGTGATGGTGGCCTTGTAGAATGAGTTTGGGAGTGTCCCTCCCTCTGCTCTATTTTGAAAGAGTTTGAGAAGGATAGGTGTTAGCTATTCTCTAAATATTTGATAGAATTCTCCTGTAAAGCCATCTTGTCCTGGGCTTTTGTTTGTTAGAAGGTTTTTAATCACAGTCTTAATTTCATTGCTTCTGATTTGTCTGTTTATGTTTTCTATTTCTTCCTGGTTCGGTCTCAAAAGATTGTGCTTTTCTAAGAACTTGTCCATTTCTTCCAGGTTGTCCATTTGATTGACATATAGTTGCCTGTAGTAATCTGTCATGATCGTTTGTATTTCTTCAGTGTCAGTTGTTACTTCTCCCTTTTCATTTCTAATTCTGTTGATTAGAGTCTTCTCCCTTTTTTTCTTGATGAGTCTGGCTAATCGTTTACCAATTTTGTTTATCTTCCCAAAGAACCAGCTTTTATTTTTATTGATCTTTGGTATCATTTCCTTCATTTCTTTTTCATTTATTTCTGATCTGATCTTTATGATTTCTTTCCTTCTGCTAACTTTGGGGTTTTTTTTGTTCTTCTTTCTCTTATTGCTTTAGGTGTAAGGTTAGGTTGTTTATTTGAGATGTTTCTTGTTTCTTGAGGTAGGATTGTATTGCTATAAACTTCCCACTTAGAACTGCTTTTGCTGCATCCTATAGGTTTTGGGTCATCATGTTTTCATTGTCATTTGTTTCTAGGTATTTTTTGATTTCCTCTGATTTCTTCAGTGATTTTTTTGGTTATTTAGTAGTGTATTATTTAGCCTCCATGTGTTTGTATTTTTTACACATTTTTTCCTGTAATTGATATCTAGTCTCATAGCATTGTGGTCAGAAAAGATACTTGATACAATTTCAATTTTGTTAAATTTACCAAGGCTTGATTTGTTACCCAAGATATGATCTATCCTGGAGAATGTTCCATGAGCACTTGAGAAAAATGTGTATTCTGTTGTTTTGGGGTGGAATGTCCTATAAATATCAATTATGTCCATCTTGTTTAATGTATCATTTAAAGCTTGTGTTTCCTTATTTAATTTCATTTTGGATGATGTGTCCATTGGTGAAAGTGAGGTGTTAAAGTCCCCTACTATGATTGTGTTACTGTCAATTTCCCCTTTTATGGCTGTTAGTATTTGCCTTATGTATTGAGGTGCTCCTATGTTGGCTGCATAAATATTTACAAGTGTTATATCTTCTTCTTGAATTGATCCCTTGATCATTATATAGTGTCCTTCTTTGTCTCTTGTAATAGTCTTTATTTTAAAGTCTATTTTGTCTGATATGAGAATTGCTACTCCAGCTTTCTTTTGATTTCCATTTGCATGGAATATCTTTTTCCATCCCCTCACTTTCAGTCTCTATGTGTCCCTAAGTCTGAAGTGGGTCTCTTGTAGACAGCATATATATGTGTCTTGTTTTTGTATCCATTCAGTCAGACTATGTCTTTTGGTTGAAGCATTTAATCCATTTACATTTAAGGTAGTTATCATTATGTATGTTCCTATTCCCATTTTCTTAAATGTTTTGGGTTTGTTATTGTAGGTCTTTTCCTTCTCTTGTGTTTCCTGCCTAGAGCAGTTCCTTTAGCATTTGTTGTAAAGCTGGTTTGGAGGTGCTGAATTCTCTTAGCTTTTGCTTGTCTGTAAATGTTTTAGTTTCTCCATCAAATCTGAATGAGATCCTTGCTGGGTAGAGTAAGCTTGGTTGTAGGTTTTTCTCCTTCATCACTTTAAGTATATCCTACCACTCCCTTCTGGCTTACAGAGTTTCTGCTGAAAGATCAGCTCTTAACCTTATGGGGTTTCCCTTATATGTTATTTGTTGTTTTTCCCTTGCTGCTTTTAATATTTTTTCTTTGTATTTAATTTTTGATAGTTTGATTAATATGTGTCCTGACGTGTTTCTCCTTCTATTTATCCTGTATGGGACTCTCTGCACTTCCTAGACTTGGGTGACTACTTCCTTTCCCATGTTAGGGAATTTTTCAACTATAATCTCTTCAAATATTTTCTCAGTCCCTTTCCTTTTCTCTTCTTCTTCTGGAACCCCTATAACTCTAATGTTGGTGCATTTAATGTTGTCCCAGAGGTCTCTGAGACTGTCCTTAATTCTTTTCATTCTTTTTTGTTATTCTGCTCTGCAGTAGTTATTTCCACTATTTTATCTTCCAGGTCAGTTTTCCGTTCTTCTGCCTCAGTTATTCTGCTATTGATTCTTTCTAGAGAATTTTTAATTTCATTTATTGTGTTGTTCATCATTGTTTGATTGCTTTGTATTTCTTCTAGGTCCTTGTTAAATATTTCTTGTATTTTCTCCTTTCTGTTTCCAAGATCTTGGATCATCTTTACTAACATTACTCTGAATTTTTTTCAGGTAGACTGCTTATTTCCTCTTCATTTGTTTGGTCTGGTGGGTTTTTACCTGCTCCTTTATCTGCTGTGTGTTTCTGTGTCTTCTCATTTAGCTTAAATTACTGTATTTGGGGTCTTCTTTTTGTAGGCTGCAGGTTTGTGAATATCAGCTCCTGCTCCTCAGAATAGAAGCTCAGAAATGAGACAGTATGAGAGCAAGAAAGGAAAAAGCTGGCGACATCAAGGAACCCTGAGCAAGAACTGGATGGGAAATGAAATGGTATTAGATAAGATTCAGATGCTTTGTGAGAGAGCCATTTACACTGCTGACACGAGGAGGCCACACTGAGCTGTGCAATCAGCTGTTCAGTTCCCTGAGAGGGAGCCTGCAGGGAACCTGTGGCCGCCACAGGATAATGGGCAAAACCCAAGCTTTGGTTTCATCACCTTCTCAGCCCCCTCCTGCTGCTCCACCCCGTGATGACACTTTGGTGAATGGATGCAGCTGCAATGCCTTGTTCTCAATCTACCCTCTCTTTTCTGATAAAGGCGTCCAACTTTTTGTTTAGATAACCACCCACTCCCAATCTTAGTGTGGTCTGAATGGGCAGAACAAACTCCCCAGCTCTAGAAATAGGCAAAGAATGAAGACACAGTGAAATCACAAAATTCCATGGCCATCGCTACATGACTGGTTCAGAAACAGGCCAGTGAGACTTAATCACAGGACTTGTGCTGGAAGTATCCAGAAGACAAACTTCCTTTTGTCCTCGGATGGCTAAGAGGAAAGGAGGTCAACTTGGTCAACTGGCCACAACTTGGGGAGAATCTTCCTGAGAATAATGTAAACAACACAGAGAAAAGCAGATCCAAGAAAGGGAGAAAAAACAGATTCCTGGTAACATGACTTGGGTACAGCCATGTTTGAAGCCAAATATGAAACCTAGATTTTTCACTTAAATTCCTGTTTTGCAAACACCAATTTGAGTTGGGCTTCTGTTGTGTGCAACAAAAAGAGATCCAACCAGGGCCACTCCTAGTTCATACACACCTTTGTGAGAATTAGAAAAGATATCCACACTGGGTGGGCACAGCCCTGAGGGTTAATGCTCAGCAAATTAATGGCACATTCATGTGCATTAGAAAAAGGCTCCCTTCAAACTGTTCTACACTGTTGGTGGGAATGTAAATTGGTGCAGCTACTGTGGAAAACAGAATGGAGGTTCCTCAAAAAACTAAAAATAAAATTACCATATGATCCAGCAATCCCATTGTGGGCATATATCCAGATGAAACTATAATTCAAAAAGATACATGCATCTCTATGTTCACAGCAGCACTATTTACAATAGCCAAGACATGGAAACAAGCTAAATGTCCATTGACAGATGAATGGATAAAAAAGATGTGAGATAGATATATATAGGTGGAATATTACTCAGCCATAAAAAAGAAAAAATAATGCCATTTGCACAAACATGGATGGACCTAGATATGATCATACTAAGTGAAGTAAGTCAGAAAAAGACAAATACCATATGATATCACTTATATGTGGAATCTAAAATAGGACACAAACGAACTTATCTACAAAACAGAAACAGACTCACAGGCACAGAGAATAGACTTGTGGTTGTCAAGGGGGAGGGGGATGGGAGAGGGATGGAATGGGAGGTTGGGATTAGCAGATGTAAGCTTTTATATATAGAATGGATAAACAACAAAGTCTTACTGTATAGCACAGGGAAATATATTCAAAATCCTGTGATAAAACATAATGGAAAATAATATGAAAAAGAATGTATATTTATGTATAAGTGAATCATTTTGCTGTACAGCAGAAATTAACACAACATTGTAAATCAACTATACTTCAATAAAATACATTTAAAAATAAATAAATAAAAACAAAGAAAAAGTCTCCCTTCCCTGTAGGCACATGCAGCCCAGACTAGCTCGGTTAATGGAGTGTGGCCTGGATTTCAGCTACTACTCTCCTGCTCAGATGGGCAGCTTTGCATGATGTTCTAACTGCATATATTTGTGTGGCAGCCCTGGGCCTGGTTAACACACAAAATAATTATTAACTCAATCTCTTATTGACAAAGGCTTTGATTGTGTTTGTTAGGACATGTCTGATGCACCAAGTTAGAAACAGGCAACAATAAACCAGTTATCAATTCACACAGCAGGTGCTCAATTATGACTGAATCTTATCATTATAAAGAGATAAGACCCCTTGGATATCAATACCAACTTGGGTTGAATACTGAAAATAGGTAAGAGGGGCTCTCTGTCTGGTGGGAGGTGCAGTTACCTGGCCCAAAATAAAAGTCAGCATCTAGAATCTGCCAGAATAGGCCAGCAGAGCAGAGCATCTTAAAAATTGGGTGGTATGTGGAAGGAAGTTTTTCCCCAAAGACTGACTCCAGTGGTTTTAAAATAAGCCCACAAATTCTTTGACACGTCTTTTTTCAGAAGGTACAGACTCATTCTCCTCCCCTGAGTGTGGAGTGCCCTTAATGACTGGTTCTAACAAATAAAATGTGACAGAAATGTTGGTTTATGCAGGGGAAGGTAGCTGCCACATCCTAAGAATATTCAGACACTCCTGTGGAGAAGTCTGGACGGCAAAAAGCTTAGGCCTCTTGCCAACAGCCAGCATTAGTTTGCTGACTGTGTGAGCGAGTGAGCCCCTTTGAAAGCAGCACGGCCAGTGGCAGCCAAGGCTTCCTCCATGAATAGCTTGATGACAACCTCATGAACGACCCCGAGCCACAATCACCTAGCGAAGCTGCCTCTGAATTCTTGCCCCTCAGAAACTGTGTATGGTAACAAATGTTCATCATTGTTTTAAGTCAGTAAGTGATGGGGTAAATTTTTATGCAGCAGTAGGTAACTAATATACTGAGAGCAATAAGACTCCAGCCACTAAGACTAACGAGAGGGAAGCAGGGCTCCAGCCCAAGAGGAAAGGGGACACTGAGCTGAGAATGAAGACAGGGACTCAGGTGGAATTTGGGGGCAGTCAAAGCAACAGGAACCACATGTTGGACTGAGTCCTGGAGACAGAGCTATGAATCCAGAGGTTCTTTTATTTCCCTGATGTGGTGTCCCATTGCTTCAGAGCCTGGGGCAGGACTGAGCTTGGAAGTTGGGCTAGTAATGGGCCAGTCCTCCCACAGGGGCCAAAACCTGGTAGAAATATTGGCTTCCTGGTCTGGCTTCAGGCAGACTGAGGTCCCAGTGGCTAAATGGCCCAAGGATGAATTGTCTGGAGCCACCAGATACAGGGACCAACAGACAAGTAGAAATCACATCCCATGGCAGATCAAAGGTCTTAGTACAACTCGAAAGTTGAGGAGTCAAAATCAGAGCTGGAAAGGAATACATAATTGAGACAGAGCAAATAGTAACATCTCAGGATGAAGGCTGTAAGAGGGGGTACCTGATTCAGGCAGGAACGCCAGGACAGGCCAGATACAAAGGCCCAAGCCCTTAATGTTCACCAGCAGATTTTTTTAAACAGAGATTACTGCCCTCCCCCAGAGATTCTGAGCCTAAAAATCAAAGAGGAGCCTGGCAATCTGCATTTCTAATCAGTTCCCAGGTGTTACTGATGCTCCTGGGGCACTTTGAGAAGCACTGAGCAAGGTAAGAAGGCTGGGATTATGCAGGGCTATGGGACCTGGACTGTCACAGCAGGAAGAATCTGTACAGAAGATCGCTTTGAGCAGAGAACCATTCATGTTCCCTGAATCTAATTAGACATCTGCATGTCCCACCCTTATGCCCCTCCATATTTCTTAAGCCCCAACCTCTGCTCTACACTATTCCTTTCACCACTGAAAAGGAAGTAACTGGAAAATAATTACTCTCATTTATTGAGCAGTTACTATGTACTCTATTGACATTATATTATACAATTCTGACATCAAACTTAGTAAGGGAAATATTATTATTATCCCCAATGTACAAAGGAAAAGAACCCAGAGCTTACAGTGGGTGGTTAACTGGTCCCAAATCATTCAGGAAACCAGAATAAACTGTTAGAAGTTATCCTAACTGTAAAACAGTGACAGAGATATGTCCCTTTGGAAGAAGGAAGCCAAAGTTTCCCCACAGAAAAAGGAAATCCATCAGGTAGCAAAGTACCACATGATCAGCTTTTAGCAGTCATTTCTTTTCAAAGAGGAATGAGAGAGAAATGGTACCTTGTTTGATGAAAGCTTGGATGCAACTCATTTCCTTTTAAAGTATTATAGAATATAATTGAGATTCCTTTGATTTTTCTCTAAAGAACCCCTGTTATATGGCAACCTTCAAAAAACATCAAATAGAAGTCAGGGGAAATCTCTACATTGATTATTTCTTTCCCATCACATGCACAAATGACCTTTCTGTGGCTTGTGTATTTGTAACTGTGCCCTAGAGACAAAGCCTGTCCAGCTCCATTTAGTGCTGGTTAATTATAGTTGTATAGGAAACTTGGAAACAACTGAAATGCCCAACATATTATTAGTGTAATCCATATGTTAAACACCATGTGGCACTTAAAACTCATATATTTTAGAAAAGTTTTAGAATATTTAACATCATGTACAGGATATATTATTAAATGGAAAAAATCAGTTATATCAACTTAACAAAATATGTCTTAGGGACTTCCCTGGTGGTCCAGTGGTTAAGAATCCGCCTTCCAGTGCAGGGGACACAGGTTTGATCCCTGGTTGGGGAACTAAGATCCCACATGCTGCACGACAACTAAGCCTGTGTACCGTGCTGCAACTACTGAACCCACATGCTCTGGAGCCCGTGTGCCACAACTTGAGAGAAGCCTACACACAGCAACTAGAAAAGCCTGCATACCACAACTAAGAGGAAGATTCCACATACCACAACAAAGATCCCACGTGCTGCAACTAAGACCTGATGCAGCCTAATTAATTAATTAATTACAAAATGTATCTTAGGTTGATATTTTGGTTTGGGTTCCCACAGCAGCAGACTCTTGAGTCAAGAATTCAAGTTCAAGTAACTTATTTGAGAGATGACCACAAGGCACACTGGTGAGGAGAGGAGGAGTGGGACAGGAAAGGGAAAGCCAGTAAAGACTGTACCGTCATGCAAGTTACCTCCTTGGACAACCCAACTCAATTCCACTGGGAACTCTGGAGCCCAGGCAGACGGCATCATGGCTCAGAGTGATCCCGTGGAAGGTGTAAGAAATCAGCGGTATTTAAACAACAGCTTCTGTCAGTCATTGTTTGAGGGCTGTTCCCAAGGGCCATTAATTCTCTGGCACCTCCACCTTACCATGAACATATGCAAAGTAGGCTCTTGGTTAAAAAAAAAAAAAACCCTCAGGAGAAGAGATGCAGATGCTGACAGTTGGAATCAGGCCAGGGTGAAATGTGTGGGAAGGGCTGAAGGGAAAATTGGCAAAGCATCCAGAGTGTCTGCTGTACCCGTGTACCCCAGAAGCTTGAGCTTGAGAAAAGCTTGTGTGCTATTAGTTTTTCAGAAAGTGCCATCCCAGGGAGCAGGAGTGAGGGAAAAGGGAGGGAGGAAGAGAAAGAAGGTTCAATAAGTTCAAAGGTGAATTTCCAATATGGCCTCCATGTGGTAACAAATGCACTAGTTGCTTGATCTCATAAAACTGTCTCTTGAGAGGATGTGTGAAGAACTGCATCCCCAGACAATCTGTCCTAAGAAACGAGGAGAAGATTTTAGCCTCAGCTTCTGCAGCTCATTGGTGAAAGGTTTCCCCATGGTGCATGAGCTCCTTAACACTTCCAAGTTCTGTATGTGGGGGCACCAACTGGGCACGTGACCTCTCACACTTCAAAAGCATGAAGGAAGCCAAGAATGGGAGGCCGGAGCATCCAGCGTGGACAGGAGGGAAGGCTGCAGGGCATGCCTGGGTGGAGCTGACAGGTCCTTTCATACTCAGTTACCCCCGTGGCAGCCAGGGCAGAAAAGGTGGTCAAGGGCCTCAGAAATGGTCAAGGCCAAGAGGATCTGAGATGCTGCCTAAGATATGCCTGATGCATTTTTGTTTAATAAATATTTACATACATTCACACAAAAAAACACACACATGTACAAACACAATCACATATAAAAAAGACAACAGTTTTAAAGACAGTGGTGAAGAACCAACCAATTTTTATTCCTTCCTATATTCTTTGATATATGTTTAAAATTGTATATAATAAAGGTGCTTTGATTTTACAATGGCTGAAGGTCATGTGGACACTTTTAGAAAGGGAGGCAGAGTATGAAACATTTCTCAGAGTAAAACAAACTGGTAAAAACAATTATTATTATGTATTTTACATGATGGGCACAGACAACATTTTCTTCTTCAATAAAAGGTTGACTCTTAAGCAGCAATAAGTACTTTTTAATGTGAGAGGTATAACTCTTGCCTTATAATAAAATTAGTTTCCAAATAATTTAGAAATATACTTTCTTTGTATACCTTGCTTCATTTATTTATTCATTCACTGAATTAGCCAGTAGCTGTTATTCACCAAATCCTTTCTGAGCCCATACTGTGTGCAAAGACCTTGCCAGTCACTTGACAAGAAGAATCAGAAAGAATTGCCACCAACTAAGTGTCCATATTGGAATGGGTAAGATGGGTTATGGCAAAGAAAATTCATACTCACCAAGTACCCAAATGCTTTCCTAACCTTTCCTAACCTCCAGTGCATGAAGTTGGGGCCACATGACTAGTTCTGTCCTGCAAACTGTAAGCAGAAGTGATGTATGTCACTCCTGGGCTAAGGCAGCTATGAACTGGAACAGTGACCCTAGGGCCACATTTTGCTAGATGACATAGCTACAAGAGGGACAGAGGCCACCTTACCTGCATCAGACCTTGCAGGAAAAGGATACCAATCTTTACTGTTCACCACAGCCTATGTGCAGACCCTTTTCTTGCCTTGGGGTCCACACACAAAAAAACTGACAATCTTATGGGCTATTGTTATCTAGTAAACATACCAGAGAAACACATTGCCACCAAAACCCAAAGAGGCTCACTGAGTGATGCGCCTTGTTCTGTGTTGTGTCTCTCACTGTAGAAGGCATATCCTGATGTGCCTCAGACACTGGACACCTAAACATTTTACCAATGTGGCAGTAAATTGCTACGGTGTTTTTCTTCTGCCCCTAATAAGATGTGACTAAAAAGGACACGGCACATTTATGATCTTCTTCCACAAAGTACATAACCCCAAGCTAATCATGAGAAAACACCAGACAAACCCAAAGTGAGGAGTGTTCTACAAAATATCTGACCCAAAGTTTTAAAAAGTGTTAAGTATACAAAAAAAAAAAAAAAAAAAAACCCACAAGGAGAGAAAAGGGAACACTCTTACATTGTTGGTGAGAATGTAAGCTGGTGCAGCCACTATGGAAAACAGTACAGAATTTCCTCAAAAAGCTAAAAACAGAATTATTGTGAAGAGTATACACATGTTCACCAAAAGACATGAAACAAAATATACACAGCAACAACAATGATAATCATCCAAAACTTAGAACAACACTGATGTTCATCTACAGAAGCATGGAAACATAAATTGTAATATAGTCAATGAAAATACTCAATTCAGCTATGAAAATGATTAAACTACAACTACACACATAACATATATGACTCACACAAAAAATTTTGAGTGAAAGAATCTAGGTACAAAAGAGCACAGACTGTCAGACTGTATGATTCCGAATATATATTGTTCAAAAACGAGCAGAACTACTCTATGCTGTTAGAAGTCAAGATGGTAATTATTCTTGGGAGACATACTGATTTTAAAGGAGGAAGAAGGGATCTTCTGAGGTGCTAGTCACCTCAGAATGGTCTCAGCCATGGTCTCAGCCATCCCATGATCACCCGCTAGATTGGGGATTCACTGGAAGGACTAACATGACCCAATGTAGTTTTAGTCATGGCTAAGATTTATTACTGCGAAGGATACAGGGCAGAAATAACAGAAAAAAGATATATACAGGCAAATGTTAGAGAGGTAAAAAGCAGGCTTTCTTGCCCTCCCTATGCAGGGGATGCATCTTCTTCTCCAGGTGGGAAGTACAAGAATATGTGTGAGATGACCATGCTCAGGAAACTTGGCTTGAGTCTTGGGGTCCAAAGTTCCTAAATGGAATTGGTCACTTCCTAGCCATGGGTGTGAACCCCAAACCAGGCCCTGGGTACACATCATGAAACTTGATGTTTACTTTAACATGCTTGCTCATCTTGACTCACTACTTTGGGCATATAGACTAATATCTTTACCCAGCCACTATGTGAACATTCCAGTAGTTTAGTTCATAGTTGACCAAGGGTCATTACGATGGCTATAGATTTAAACAAGAACTGAGTAAAACATATCTGCTTCATCAACTCCCTCTGCTCACTAGTAATGTTATCATTCTTGCTCTGGGGACTGATTAGATGGGTAGGTTTTGTTTGTGCTTATGTATGTATATTATACTTCAAACATTTTTAAAAAATTAGTCAGGTAGAAATCCAGACCCATTAATTAGAGCCCCACATTCTTGTAAGTCTACTGAAACCCTGGGAAGTTATCAAAGTAACATTAGGAAACCATTAGGGAATATAAAAAGCAGGGGTAACTCTAAATCTAAGTAGATGTCAAGAGAACAAGAAAGTGAATTAAATTAATGATGATGAGTTTCAGAGTATGTTAAGTAGGCAGGTAACAGTGAATTTTGTAAAAAAAAAAAAATTGCATTTGGATGTTTTGGCTATTCTTCAATGTGTCTGAAGTGATCAAAAACCAAATTACGAACAAATTTGTAATTCAGATATAATTTTATGGGAATTTAATTGATAGTACAATCTGTTAAAAGTTACCAAAAACAGGTTTTCAAAAGTTTATCTCTTATGTTTTTAATTTTAAAATTGAGCATTAAAATATATGTGCAATAAAAAAAAAGAATTACCTATGATCCAGCAATCCCACTCCTGGGCATATATCCAGACAAAACTCTAATTCAAAAAGGTACATGCACCACTCTGTTCACAGCAGCACTATTCACAATAGCCACGACATGGAAACAACCTAAATATCCATTGACAGATGAATGGATAAAGAAGATGTAGTACATATAAATAATGGAATAAAAAGAACAAAATAATGCAGCAACATGGATGGAACTAGACATAAGTGAAGTAAGCCAAAGACAAATATCATATGATATCACTTATATGTGGAATCTAAAATATGACACAAATTAACTTATCTACAAAACAGAAACAGACTTACAGACATAGAGAACAGACGTGTGGTTGCCAAGGGGGGAAGGGGTTAGGAGAACGATGCACTGGGAGTTTGGGGTTAGCAGATGCAAACTATTATATAGAATAGATATATAGAATAGATATATATAGAGAGAGAATGGATAAACAACAAGGTCCTACTGTATAGCACAGGGAACTATATTTAATATCCTGAGATAAACCATAATAGAAAAGAATATGAAAAAGAATTATACATATATGTATAACTGAATCACTTTGATATACATCAGAAATTAACACAACATTGTAACTCAACTGCATTTCAATTTTAAAAAACCCACAAGGAAAGGCTGAGCAACTGTCAGAAGTTGATGGACACTAAGAAGACATTATGACTAAGTGCAACATGGTACACTGTATTGAATCCTGGAACAGAAAAAAGACACTGGTGGAAAAACTGGTGAAATCTGAATGATGTCTTTGGTTTGGTTAATAGTGCTGCACTGATGTTTCATAGTTTTGAGAAATATGTCACAGTTACATAAGTTTGTCAACATTAGGGGAAGCTGAGTGAAAGTTATAGGGGACCTCTCTGTACTATCGTTACAACTCTTCTGTAACTCTAAAATTACTAAAAGATAAAAAGTTTGTAGAAAGGAAGCTGGAAATTTCTGGTTGATAAGACTTGAATATACAGGACTGGAGAAATAAAGGTACATGTGAGAAAGTGCATGTGTGTGTGTATTTTTGTCTATTGGTGTGTCTGTGTGTGACTGTGTGTGGATCTGTGTGTGTGTGTGTGGTTGGGGGACATCTGGTGTGGGGGTGTCTTTGGGTGTCTCTGGGTGTGTGGCTGTGTTTGTGTGTGTCTGGTGCAGGCAGGGTAGGTTTACATGAGCACACAGTTCTACTGTGAGGGAGCCAAGGCACCTCCATGAACCTGAGAGTGAGTGCCTCCTTAAATTTTGAGCCCTAGGCACCTTGCTTACCTCACCCTAGATCCAGTCTTTTAATGAAACTGCCAGGAAGAACAAAAGAAAAAAACAGGGGGCACCTGGATTTGAACCAGGGACCTCTTGATCTGCAGTCAAATGCTCTACCACTGAGCTATACCCCCTGATGCTATTATGCCCCCTATAAGCACTTATTCCACTTTTATGAGTTTCATCATATTTCATAAATATCTGTGTGGCTGAGATTCCTCCTAGATTTAATTTCATCCCTGATTCCCTTCTAGCCACATCACCTCCTACTTTTCCCAGAGCATGTATGTTCATTCTCTTCTCAGAACTTAAAGCTCAGTGCTATATTCTCAGTCTAGCTCTCCAGTGTTTAAAATACCCACCAACTGCCCATAAATCTCCAAGCACATCAGTGAATGTTGTAAATATCATAGGCTGCCATCAAGTATTGGACATGGAGGGGGTCTTAACTGGGTATCCACAACTGGACTACAGAGGTTCATGTTCAACTCTGAATTACAGGCAAATATTGTATGTGTGCATGAATTGTATATTGTACATGATTTCATCAGATTTTCAAGGGGATCTCGTCCAGGTGAACTGCCTCATTTTACAGCTGGAAAAAAAAAAAACAGTTAAGAAGTCCAAAATTCACCTTTGAACACCACAGATTCCTAGTTCCTTGAGTTCCAGTCTGAAAAGTTTCAATCTTGTGTATCTCCAAGATGGAGAAGAAAGGTCAAGGACATCTCTGTCACTGCAGTAAGTTCTCCCTGATGAAGCCTGGCAGCTGCTGTGAACCTAAGGAACCCACAGCCCCCAGAGGTCCAGCTCACAGCTCTCTGAGGGCCGTAGACGACCCTTCCCAGCCGCTCCACTCTGAGGTTCTACAGAAACCTCAGATTGCAAACCCAGTGTGCCCCAAACTACACTTGCTGTCTTCCTGCTCAAACCTGCATCTCCTCTTATTTTGCTTTGTTGTAATAATAATAGTCCATATTTACTAAACACTTGCTATGTGCCAGGCTCAGTACTAAAAGTTCTAGCCATAACTTCCTGCTGAATCATCACCAAAAAATCCAACAGAACAGGTATTATTGTTAGCATACTGATTTTGCAAGTAAGGAAACTGAGGCACAGAGTGGCCATGCAGCTGGGAGGTGGTGGGGCCAGGATTTCTGTGTGGGCTCAGAGCTGGGTGCCAGGCCTGCCTATATAACCATCTGATCAGCCTCCTCCCTGTCTTGGTTGGTGACACCACTGTGTACTCAGTCATTTGGCCAAGGCATGTAACATGACTCTGGGTTTCTTCCAACCTCTCCTCCCCAGTACAAGTTAATCACTGGGTACTGCTGATTTTAGCTTTGACATCACTTACGCCCACCCCCACCCCTGCACCGCAGTGCCACCACCTCCTAAATTGTTTCCCAGCCTCCACCCCTCACATCCATCCCCTACTGCTCCCACAGCAGTCGTTTTAAAATCAGGTGCATCTAGGCCACTCCTCTTAAATACCTCCATGATAAACTGCAAGCCTCTCAGCACAACAAGAGTTCTTACATTTTGATCCCTGTCTGCCTCCTCAGCTTCAGCCTCCTCTGCTGACACTCCGCATAGCACATTTTGTGCTCCAGCTGCCTCCAACTGCATCCATCTGGCTCCAGCCTCTGCCCATGCAGTTCTCTCTACCTGGGACCCAACACTCACTCACTGCACCCCTGCCCCTCCTCCACCTTCCCTCTGGTGAGATACTGTTCTTCTGTGAGATCCTGACTTGCCATCAGCTCCTCTTGGAAGCCTCCTGTAACCTCCCTCCTCTGGACAGAGGTAATAGCTGTCTCCTCTGCATTCCTGAAGCTGGCCCAGCTCGGTCCAGCCCACAGCTGTCTGACTTCTTATTTTACAGGCCTGCTTCCTGGCTGAGAGCACACTGAGTCCAGGGGCTGTGTCTTATTCACTTCTGGGTTCACACATTGCACAATTCTGGCACATAATAGGTGCTCAGTGTATGTCATTCAAGCTAATTTAAAAATGCAGCAGTACCTGAGTTGTAGGCAGGAGTTAAACCTAGACTAAGGCCTGACCTCTGGACCCAGCCTGGGTCCGGAATGCAGGCACCCAAGGTGGGGTGCTTGCTGCAGGAAATGAACTGGGGGTGGAAAGGTAATAGAAAGTCCTCAAGCTTTAGAGCAGGAAAGGAGTGCAGTTCCCTAAACTTTAGGCCAGTTCATGTTTATCCACAGCAGTGTTCTGTGAACAAGGACTCTATTCTCTGACTGCCCCCAGGACACTGTAAAGTGTGGACTCCATCACTAAGTTACTGAGTTTGCCCTGCAGCCAAATGTTCTAAAACTCTATGGACAGTTCTAACACCTTGGGAGCATTACTAAGTGGAATTTTGTGACAAAGATTTTAACAGAAGGAGAACAGAATGAGTAGTATAATGAAGTCATTGAGAACCATGCTCTGAGTTCAAATTCTGGACCTGAGCTTTGTAGTATCTCCAAGTCTCAGACTCCTCATGCAAAATGGAGATAATGTGTCTTGTAAAATTTTGATGAGAAATGAAGGAGGTAATTAACATAAAGAACATAGTCTGCCACCTGGCATATACAAAAGGGAAATTAGTGATTATTCAAAGAGCCATGAGCCACAGAAGATAAAAGTCAAAATCAATACGTATTTTTCTAAAGCATGAAGAATATGCAGGGGGCACCTGGATTTGAACCAGGGACCTCTTGATCTGCAGTCAAATGCTCTACCCCTGAGCTATACCCCCACTGACATGGACTTGTTTTCATAATCTCTCTCTCTCTCAACATTATGGTTCTAAACACCTGCAGTAACTCAGAGGAACTATAATTAGAGAGAATGCTGCCTGGAAGAAATCTGGGCATCACAAGTCTTAGAATTTCATTATGAAAAAAGACCTGACTCCTGAGAATTAAGTTCTCTGAGCCTAGAAACTTAGACTTTCCATACCCAAAGCCTCTGCTGTCTGCTATATCTCATACAAAGTGAACCTTGGTTCCAGATTAAAATCCTCAGGTTTTCCACAAATAGCATCATCAGTATAATGTGATGATTGGATTCCTGTCATGCTTCCTTAGCCACGGCTCCCAGCAACTGAGATCCTCATTGCTCTTCTGACTTCACAGAACTGAGCTCATAACTGGCACTAATAGACATTTGTTACATTAAACTGATTCTGGAAAAAATATGTATAAATAATGATTTGTGTGAGATAGCTTTTCCAAGACATAACTGTAAGATGATTTTACACAAAGACAGATGGTCAAGGAGATACACTCTTATGTAACATAACTTGCCTGAAACTTGGAATACTGCCAACTCCAAAAGGTCATTTGATGAAGAGAAATAAGGCTCCAAACAAGAGCCTCTTAACTGATTAAATCACCTATCCTATTCTTACCACCAAAGATTCCTTTTCACTTCCAAACACAACCACAGTTGTAGCACCCTGTATCCCTGAGCATCATAAACATCTCTTCTCCCCCTGATGAACTCTTCAGGTGCTTCTCATGGAAACTTACTTGCTTAAACCTGTAAGGAAGGCTCTCTTCTGCCAATTTCCTGACAACATGCATTATTGAGATCTTTTCAAAGGATCCTAGTGTGTCATGGTGGTGGTTGGTTGGGACCCCAGGAGAGGGGAGAGTCTCAATTACATTCATTTTCTCCCCTACCTCAGGCTGGAATTGAGAGCTAAGAAAAGAATCACATGCATTCTTTGCTCATTGTTCTTTTCTCACCCTGGACATTAGTGGGAGTAGAGATTTTAGCAATAACAGACGTCCTGTGTGCTTCATATTGAAGAACCCCAGTGTTGGAAGGGATTAGAGATCATTTATTCCAACCACTTCCTTTGCAGACTAAGAAACAGATGGAGTGAAAATGAAGAGCTCTGCTTAAATTCAGACGTAACAGTAGCAAGAGCAGAACCAAGGGTCCATTCCACTGCCAACTCCTTAGAGGCTCTTTGGAAGCCCCCAGTGCCTGGAACGATGCAGGTGCTCAATAAATGTTTGTGGGATAAATGCCAAACTGTAGTTATATAGATAGACCAAATGTCCTGGTTTGCTGGGGATTCTCCTGGTTTTAGCACTGAATGCCCTGTGTCCCAGAAAATCCCTCAGAAAACCAGGCTGTGGTTGTTTGGTCACCGTAGATATGACCTTATTTTTTCTCATTCATAGTATTTCCAAAACCTAATCATTCCCTTTCCACTTTCTCATTTTTTTTAACCATTTCGCGTACATCCTATACTAGTATTTACTTAATATTTGACTTTAAATCAACCTAATGTTTTTTATTTAGCCTCATCCTAAGCAAAAATATCCCTGAAATCATGCCAACTATATTTCTTTGTACTGCACATCAAAACAAATACAGAGCTTTGGGTATTTGTTAAAATTGCATTTAGCACATGTTACACTTACAACTTGCCATGCACCCTTCTAAGTGTTTTACAAATACTGATTCATTTAATCCTTAAGACAACTCAATGAGAGAGGGACAATTATCATCTTTAGTTTATGATGAGGAAACTGAGGCACAGAGAGGTTAAACAACTTGTCTAAGGTCACACAGCTGTTAAATTTGTCCACAGTCCCCAAAGTCATCTTGGAAACACTCAGTGTTAACTGCAGTGTGATGATTAATTTTATGTGTCCATCTGAATGAGCCACAAGGTGCCCAGACATTTGGTGTCATTATTCAGGATGTGTCTATGTGGGTGTTTCTGGACGAGATCAACATGTGAATTGGTAAAGGAGTAAAGCAGATGGATCCTCTCTTTTTAGGTGGGCCTCTTCCAATCCACTGAAGAACTGAATAGAAAGATCAAGTAAATAAAAAAGACCGCAAATAACAAGTGTTGGAAATGATGTGGAGAAAAGGGAACCCTTATGCACTGTTGGTGGTGATGTAAATTTGTGGAAGAGTATGGAGGTTCCTCAAAACACTAAAAATAGAACTACCATATGATCCTGCAATCCCACTCCTGGGCATATATCCAGACAAAACTATAATTCAAAAAGATACATGCACCCCTATGTTCATACCAGCACTATTCACAATAGCCAAGACATGGAAACAACCTAAGTGTCAATCAACAGATGAATGGATAAAGAAGACATGATACACACACACACATGTGTGTGTGTGCACAATGGAATACTACTCAGCCATAAAAAAGAAGGAAATTATGCCATTTGTAACAAGATGGATAGACCTGGAAGGTATTATGCTAAGTAAAATAAGTCAGACAAAGACAAAAGCTATATGTTATCACTTATAATTGGAATCTAAAAAGTAAAACAAATGAAGGAATATAACAAAACAGAAACAGACTCAGATACAGAGAACAAACTAGTGGTTACCAGTGGGGAGAGGGAAGGGGGAGGGGCAAGAGAGGGGAAGGGGATAAAGAGGCACAAACTACTACTACTAAATAAGCTACAAAGATATATTGTACAGCACAAGGAATATAGCCAATATTTTATAATAACTTTAAATGGAATACAATGTATAAAAATTTTGAATCACTATGTTGTACACCAGAAAATAATGTAACATTGTACATCAACTATACTTCAATAATAATAAATAAAAAAGAACAAGAGGGACCTCCTCCTGCCTGACTACTTTGAGCTGAGACATAAGTCTTTTCCTGCATTTAGAATAAAACTGAAACATCAGCTCATCTGGATCTCCAGTTTGCTGACTACACATCTTGGGACTTTTCAGCCTCCATAATCATGTGAGTCAATTACTTATCATAGGTATTTTTATATACATATATACATATTATTGGTTCTTTTTCTCAGGAGACCCCTAATACACAGGACATGCTCTGGGAAGAATTGTTGGGCCTGTACTGGCCTTGAGGCTCCTGTCCATACTGTTGAGATTTCATATACTTCACTAGGCTCAGAACAGCACCTGCCAGAAGATTGGGGTCCAGTAATGATGGTTAAGCTGACCTGATGTTGTATTCCTAACTCCCTTCTCCCTTCACACACATGTGAATTTGCTCTCATTGTCAAAACATAAACAAAAGTAAAAGTTCATATGTTTTTAAACTATAAGTTACAGGAACCAAATAATCTGGCTTGAGTTCCAAAGATTTACGTTGCAAGAAAAAAAGTTCCAGACATCCGTTGCACAACAATGTGATTATACTTAACACTAATGAACTGTACACTTAAAAATGATTACCATGATAGGGTTGAGGAGAAGATGGTGAAAGAGTAAGATGCAGAGATCACCTTCCTCCCCACATAAACATCAGAAATACATCTACACGTGGAACTGCTCCTATAGAACACCCACTGAAGGCTGGCAGAAGACCTCAGACCTCCGACCTCCCAAAAGGCAAGAAACTCCCCACGTACCTGAGTAGGGAAAAAGAAAAAAGAAAAAACAGAGACAAAAGAATAGGGACAGGACCTGCACCAGTGGGAGGGAGCTGTGAAGGAGGAAAGGTCTCCACACACTAGGAAGCCCCTTCATGGGCGAAGACTGCGGATGGTGGAGGGGGGAAGCTTCGGAGCCACGGAGGAGAGTGCAGCAACAGGGGTGCGGAGGGCAAAGCAGAGAGATTCCCACACAGAGGATCAGTGCCAACCATCACTCACCAGACCAAGACGCTTGTCTGCACACCCGCCAGGGCAGGCGGGGGCTGGGAGCTGAGGCTCGGGCTTCGGTCGGATCGCAGGGAGAGGACTGGGGTTGGCGGCGTGAACACAGCCTGAAGGTGTTAGTGCAGCACAGCTAACGGGGAGGGAGTTCAGGAAAAAGTCTGGACCTGCCAAAGAGGCAAGAGACTTTTTCTTCTCTCTTTCTTTCCTGGTGAACAAGGAGAGGGGATTAAGAGCGCCGCTTAAAGGAGCTCCAGAGACGGGCACGAGCTGTGGCTATCAGCGCAGACCCAAGACGGGCATGAGACGCTAAGGCTGCTGCTGCCACCACCTAAAAGCCTGTGTGTGAGCACAGGTCACTATCCACACCCCGCCTCCCGGGAGCCTGTGCAACCCGCCACTGCCAGGGTCCCATGATCCACGGACAACTTCCCCGGGAGAACACACAGCACACCTCAGGCTGGTGCAACGTCACGCTGGCCTCTGCCGCCTCAGGCTCACCCCGCATTCTGTATCCCTCCCTCCCCCTGGCCTGAGCGAGCCAGAGCCCCCGAATGAGCTGCTCCTTTAACCCCATCCTGTCTGAGAGAAGAACAGACGCCCTCAGGCGACCTATACGCAGAGGCGGGTCCAAATCCAAAGCGGAACCCCAGGAGCTGTGCGAGCAAAGAAGAGAAAGGGAAATTTTTCCCAGCAGCCTCAGGAGCAGCGGATTAAATCTCCACAATCAACTTGATGTACCCTGCATCTGTGGAATACCTGAATAGACAATGAATCATCCCAAATTGAGGAGGTGGACTTTGGGAGCAATGATATGTATATATTTTCCCCTTTTCCTCTTTTTGTGAGTGTATATGTGTATGCTTCTGTGTGAGATTTTGTCTGTATAGCTTTGCTTTCACCATTTGTCCTAGGGTTCTGTCCGTCTGTTATTTTTTGTTTGTTGTTTGTTTTATACTTAAAAAAATTTTTTTTCTTAATAATTATTTTTTATTTTAGTAACTTTATTTTATTTTATCTTTATTTTATTTTATTTTATTTTATCCTCTTTCTTTCTTTCTTTCTATATTTTTCTCCCTTTTATTCTGAGCCGTGTGGATGAAAGGCTCTTGGTGCTCCAGCCAGGCATCAGGGCTGTGCCTCTGAGGTGGGAGAGCCAACTTCAGGACACTGGTCCACAAGAGACCTCCCAGCTCCATGTAATACCAAATGGCAAAAACCTCCCAGAGATCTCCATCTCAACACCAAGATCCAACTTCACTCAACGACCAGCAAGCTACAGTACTGGACACCTTATGCCAAACAACTAGCAAGACAGGAACACAACACCATCCATTAGCAGAGAGGCTGCCTAAAATCATAATAAGGCAACAGACACCCCAAAACACACCACCAGACATGGACCTGCCCACCAGTAAGACAAGATCCAGCCTCATCCACCAGAACACAGGCACTAGTCCCCTCCACCAAGAAGCATACACAACCCACTGAACCAACCTTAGCCACTGGGGACAGACATCAAAAACAACGGGAACTATGAACCTGCAGCCTGCAAAAAGGAGACCCCAAACACAGTAAGATAAACAAAATGAGAAGACAAAAAAACACACAGCAGATGAAGGAGCAAGTTAAAAACACACCAGACCTAACAAATGAAGAGGAAATAGGCAGTCTACCTGAAAAAGAATTCAGAATAATGATAGTAAAGATGATCCAAAATCTTGGAAATAGAATAGACAAAATGCAAGAAACATTTAACAAGGACCTAGAAGAAATAAAGAGGAAACAAGCAACGATGAACAACACAATAAATGAAACTAAAAATACTCTAGAAGGGATCAATAGCAGAATAACTGAGACAGAAGAAAGGATAAGTGACCTGGAAGATAAAATAGTGGAAACAACTACTGCAGAGCAGAATAAAGAAAAAAGAATGAAAAGAACTGAGGACAGTCGCAGAGACCTCTGGGACAACATTAAACGCACCAACATTCGAATTATAGGGGTCCCAGAAGAAGAAGAGAAAAAGAAAGGGACTGAGAAAATATTTCAAGAGATTATAGTTGAAAACTTTCCTAATAAGGGAAAGGAAATAGTTAATCAAGTCCTGGAAACACAGAGAGTCCCATACAGGATAAATCCAAGGACAAACACACCAAGACACGTATTAATCAAACTATCAAAAATTAAATATAAAGAAAACATATTAAAAGCAGCAAGGGAAAAACAACAAATAACACACAAGGGAATCCCCATAAGGTTAACAGCTGATCTTTCAGCAGAAACTCTGCAAGGCAGAAGGGAGTGGCAGGACATATTTAAAGTGATGAAGGAGAAAAACCTACAACGAAGATTACTCTATCCAGCAAGGATCTCATTCAGATTCAATGGAGAAATTAAAACCTTTACAGACAAGCAAAAGCTGAGAGAGTTCATCACCACCAAACCAGTTTTACAACAAATGCTAAAGGAACTTATCTAGGCAAGATACACAGGAGAAGGAAAACACCTACAATAACAAATCCAAAACATTTAAGAAAATGGGAATAGGAACATACATATCAATAATTACCTTGAATGTAAATGGATTAAATGCTCCCACCAAAAGACACAGAGTAGCTGAATGGATACAAAAACAAGACCCATATAAATGCTGTCTACAAGAGACCCACTTCAGACCTAGAGACACATACAGACTGGAAGTGAGGGGATGGAAAAAGATATTCCATGCAAATGGAAATCAAAAGAAAGCTGGGGTAGCAATTCTCATATCAGAAAAAATAGACTTTAAAATAAAGACTATTACAAGAGACAAAGAAGGACACTATATAATGATCAAGGGATCTATCCAAGAAGAAGATATAACAATTGTAAATATTTATGCACCCAACATAGGAACACCTCAATACATAAGGCAAATATAATAGCTGTAAAAGGGGAAATCGACAGTAGCACAATCATAGCAGGGGACTTTAACACCCTACTTTCACCAATGGACAGATCATCCAAAATGAAAATAAATAAGGACACACAAGCTTTAAATGATACATTAAACAAGAGGGGCTTAATTGATATTTATAAGACATTCCACCCGAAAACAAAAGAATTCACATTTTTCTCAAGTGCTCATGGAACATTCTCCAGGATAGATCATATCTTGGGTCACATTTCAAGCCTTGGTAAATTTAAGAAAATTGAAATCGTATCAAGTATCTTTTCCGACCACAACGCTATGAGACTAGATATCAATTACAGGAAAAGATCTGTAAAAAATACAAACACATGGAGGCTAAACAATACACGACTTAATAACCAAGTGATCACTGAAGAAATCAAAGGGGAAATCAAAAAATACCTAGAAACAAATGACAATGGAGACACGATGACCCAAAACCTATGGGATGCAGTAAAAGCAGTTCTAAGAGGGAAGTTTATAGCAATACAATCCTACCTTAACAAACAGGAAACATCTCAAATAAACAACCTAAACTTAAACCTAAAGCAATTAGAGAAAGAAGAACAAAAAAACCCCAAAGTTAGCGGAAGGAAAGAAATCATGAAGATCAGATAAGAAATAAATGAAAAAGAAATGAAGGAAATGATACCAAAAATCAATGAAACTAAAAGCTGGTTCTTTGAGAAGATAAACAAAATTGATAAACTATTAACCAGACTCATCAAGATAAAAAGGGAGAAGACTCAAATCAATAGAAGTAGAAATGAAAAAGGAGAAGTAACCACTGACACTGCAGAAATACAAACGATCATGAGAGATTACTACAAGCAACTCTATGCCAATAAAATGGACAACCTGGAAGAAATGGACAAATTCTTAGAAATGCACAACGTACCGAGCCTGAAACAGGAAGAAACAAAATATGAACAGACCAATCACAAGCACTGAAATTGAAACTGTGATTAACAATTTTCCAACAAACAAAAAGCCAGGACCAGATGGTTTCACTGGAGAATTCTATCAAACATTTAGAGAAGAGCGAACACCTATCCTTCTCAAACTCTTCCAAAATATTGCAGAGGGAGGAACACTCCCCAACTCATTCTATGAGGCCACCAACACCCTGATACCAAAACCCGACAAAGGTGTCACAGAGAAGGAATACTACAGGCCAATATCACTGATGAACATAGATGCAAAAATCCTCAACAAAATACTAGCAAACAGAATCCAACAGCACATTAAAGGGATCACACACCATGATCAAGTGGGGTTTATTCCAGGAATGCAAGGATTCTTCAATATACGCAAATCAATCAACATGATACACCATATTAAAAAATTGAAGGAGAAAAACCATATGATCATCTCAATAGATGCAGAGAAAGCTTTCGACAAAATTCAACACCCATTTATGATAAAAGCCCTGCAGAAAGTAGGCACAGAGGGAACTTTCCTCAACATAATAAAGGCCATATATGACAAACCCACAGCCAACATCGTCCTCAATGGTGAAAAACTGAAACCATTTCCACTAAGATCAGGAACAAGACAAGGTTGCCCACTCTCACCACTATTATTCAACATAGTTTTGGAAGTTTTAGCCACAGCAACCAGAGAAGAAAAAGAAATAAAAGGAATCCAAATCAGAAAAGAAGAAGTAAAGCTGTCACTATTTGCAGATGAAATGATACTATAAATAGAGAATCCTAAAGATGGTACCAGAAAACTACTAGAGCTAATCAATGGATTTGGTAAAGTAGCAGGATACAAAATTAATGCACAGAAATCTCTGCATTCCTATACACTAATGATGAAAAATCTTAAAGTGAATAAGAAAACACTCCCATTTACCATTGCAACAAAAAGAATAAAATATCTAGGAATAAACCTACCTAAGGAGACAAAAGACCTGTATGCAGAAAATTATAAGACACTGATGAAAGAAATTAAACATGATACACATAGATATAGAGATATTCCATGTTCTTGGATTGGAAGGATCAACACTGTGAAAATGGCTCTACTATGCAAAGCAATCTACAGATTCAATGCAATCCCTATCAAACTAGCACTGGCATTTTTCACAGAACTAGAACAAAAAATTTCACAATTTGTATGGAAACACAAAAGACCCCGAATAGCCAAAACAATCTTGAGAACAAAAAATGGAGCTGGAGGAATCAGGCTCCCTGACTTCAGACTATACTACAAAGCTACAGTAATCAAGACAGTATGGTACTGGCACAAAAACAAAAATATACATCAATGGAACAGCATGAAAGCCCAGAGATAACCCGTACACATATGGTCACCTTATCTTTGATAAAGAAGGCAAACATGTACAGTGGAGGAAAGACAGCCTCTTCAATAAGTGGCGCTAGGAAAACTGGGCAGGTACATGTAAAAGAATGAAATTAGAACACTCCTTAACACCATACACAAAAATAAACTCAAAATGGATTAAAGACCTAAATGTATGGCCAGACACTATCAAATTCTTAGAGGAAAACATAGGCAGAACACTCTATGACATAAATCACAGCAAGATCCTTTTTGACCCAGCTCCTAGAGAAATGGAAATAAAAACAAAAATAAACAAATGGGACCTAGTGAAACTTAAAAGCTTTTGCACAGCAAAGGAAACCATAAACAAGACCAAAAGACAACCCTCAGAATGGGAGAAAATATTTGCAAATGAAGCAACTGACAAAGGATTAATCTCCAAAATTACAAGCAGCACATGCAGCTCACTAACAAAAAAACAAACAACCCAATCCAAACATGGGCAGAAGACCTAAACAGACATTTCTCCAAAGAAGATATACAGATTGCCAACAAACACATGAAAGAATGCTCAACATCATTAATCATTAGAGAAATGCAAATCAAAACTACAATGAGATATCATCTCACACTGGTCAGAATGGCCATCATCAAAAAATCTAGAAACAATAAATGCTGGAGAGGGTGTGGAGAAAGGGAACACTCTTGCACTGTTGGTGGGAATGTAAATTGATACAACCACTATGGAGAACAGTATGGAGGTTCCTTAAAAAACTAAAAATAGAACTACCATACGACCCAGCATTCCCACTACTGGGCATATACCCTGAGAAAACCATAATTCAAAAAGAGTCATGTACCAAAATGTTCATTGCAGCTCTATTTACAATAGCCAGGACTTGGAAGCAACCTAAGTGTCCATCATCGGATGAATGGATAAAGAAGATGTGGCACATATATACAATGGAATATTACTCAGCCATATAAAGAAATGAAATTGAGTTATTTGTAGTGAGGTGGATGGAGTTAGAGTCTGTCATACAGAGTGAAGTAAGTCAGAAAGAGAAAAACAAATACAATATGCTAACACATATATAAGGAATCTAAGGAAGAAGAAAAAAAAAGGTCATGAAGAACCTAGTGGTAAGACGGGAATAAAGACACAGACCTACTAGAGAATGGACTTGAAGATATGGGGAGGGGGAAGGGTAAGCTGTGACAAAGTGAGAGAGTGGCATGGACATATATACACTACCAAACGTAAAATAGATAGCTAGAGGGAAGCAACCACATAGCACAGGGAGATCAGCTCGGTGCTTTGTGAGTACCTAGGTGGGTGGGATAGGGAGGGTGGGAGGGAGGGAGACACAAGAGGGAAGAGATATGGGAACATATGTATATGTATAACTGATTCACTTTGTTATAAAGCAGAAACTAACACACCACTGTAAAGCAATTATACTCCTAATAAAGATGTTTAAAAAAAAAAAAACTATGCTGTAATATTAGAAAGAACTTGATTAATAAAGCACCCCACCTCAAAAAACCAAACACATGTGCACTGCAGAAATTGCAGGAACACGTAAGCTCTTGTCTCACTGGATGGTAAGCTCCTAAAGTCTGTTAGCGAACAGACTTTGACTGATTCACAGACCGAGACAAACTCTTCCTCATAATTTATAGCAAATCCAATGCCTCTCATTGCACCCAACAGGGCACAGCACCACGTGACGCTCTTCATTCCCTAGATGGTCACTGTGTCATTGATTTTAGCCCATTTTTGTTGTACTCACTTAACAACAAAGCAAAGTAAAGCTAGTATTATCCTCTATTTTTCTGCTCTTGGAGACGCAGCCTCTGGATTGAGACCTGTGTACAAACCTGCAAATACATCTGTCCTGTGTCCGGGTTTTCTCTTCTGTTGGCATGTGGTCCAAGAAAGCCTTGCAAGTTTTGTTAAGCCTTCAGACAGATAAGAAAGTTGGGGGGTGTGCATGTTAATTTTATTAAAGGGGAGGGAGAAAGAACGTCCCAATCAAAGGGCATCCAAATGAATTGTCAAGGAAAGATTGGCCAAAAGGTATGTTTAATAATTGCCTTGTAGTTTATATCTGAAGATGTAATAAGGAAGAACAAATTTGACTTGATATTAGATCTGTTTCTTTTACTTTAACCTTGGTATTCTATTACTTTTGCTTCAAGTTAAGAATGTTGCCTATAGCCTGAAATATACAGGATAGCCCATTCTCAAGGCTCTGACATTTAAGGGTGTAACACTTTTCTACTCACATAGAGGTAAAAAGTTGCAGAATAGAGAATAACATTTGTCTTATTGGAGATTTACAGGAACATGGTGACCTGACCTATGTGGACAGCTGCAAGAACAAAGGATTCCTACACCAAAAAGTTTGCAACAACCAACCACATCCCTCCCTCACCTTGCCTTTAAAAATGCTTTGCTGTCTACAACTAACAAATGTTGGAGAGGGTGTGGAGAAAAGGGAATCCTCCTACTCTGTTGGTGGGAATGTAAGTTGGTGCAGCCACTATGGAAAACAGTACGGAGGTTCCTCAAAAAAATAAAAATAGAATTACCATATGATCCAGCAATCCCACTGCTGGGCATATATCCAGCTGAAATGAAATTATAACACTACCTAACACCATACACAAAATAAACTCAAAATGGATTAAATACCTAAATGTAAGACTGGACACTATAAAACTCTTAGAGGAAAACATAGGAAAAACACTCTTTGACATAAACCACAGCAAAATCTTTTTTGACCCACCTCTTAGAGTAATGAAAATAAAAATAAAAATAAACAAATGGGACCTAATTAAACTTACAAGCTTTTGCATAGCAAAGGAAACAATAAACAAACGTAAAAGACAACCCTCAGAATGGGAGAAAATATTTGCAAATGAATCAACGGACAAAGGATTAATCTCCAAAATATATAAACAGCTCATGGGGCTCAATATCAAAAAAGCAAACAAGCCAATCAAAAAATGGGTGGAAGACCTAAATAGACATTTCTCCAAGGAGGACATACAGATGGCCAAGGGGCACATGAAAGGATGCTCAACATCACTAATTATTAGAGAAATGCAAATCAAAACTACAATGAGGTATCACCTCACACAAGTAGGAATAGCCATCATCAAAAAATTTACAAACAATAAATGCTGGAGAGGATGTGGAGAAAAGGGAACCCTCTTACACTGTTGGTGCGAATGTAAATTGATACAGCCACTATGGAGAACAGTATGGAGGTTCCTTAAAAAACTAAAAATAGAACTACCATATGACCCAGCAATCCCACTACTGGGCATATACCCAGAGAAAACCATAATTCAAAAGGACACTATGTTCATTGCAGGACTATTTACAGTAGCCAGGACATGGAAACAACCTAAATGTCCAACGACAGATCAATGCACAAAGGAGATGAGGTACATACATACAATGGAATGTAACTCAGCCATAAAAAGGAACGAAATTTGGTCATTTGTAGAGATGTGGATGGACCTAGTGTCCGTCATACACAGTGAAGTAAGCCAGAAAAACATCATATATTAACACATATATGTGGAATCTAGAAAAATGGTACAGATGAACTTATTAACAGGGCAGGAATAGAGACATAGCTATAGAGAATGGACATGTGGACACAGAGGGGGATGGAGAGGGTGGGACAAATTGGGAGATTAGGATTGACATATATATACTACTTGCATAAAATAGATGACTAGTGGGAACATGCTATAAAGCACAGGAAGCTCAGCTCAGTGCTCTGTGATGACCTAGATGGGTGGGATGGGGGATAGGGAGGGAGGGAGGTCCAAGAGGGTGGGGATATAGGTATACACATAGCTGATTCACTTCATTGTACAGCAGAAACTAACACAATATTGTAAAGCAATTATACTCCAATAAAAAAAAGATACATGCATCCCTATGTTCACAGCAATAGTATTCACAATAGCCAAGACATGGAAACAACCTAAATGTCCATTGACAGATGAATGGATAAAGAAGATGTGGTACAAATATACAATGGGATACTACTCAGCCATAAAAAGGAATGAAATAATGCCATTTGCAGCAACATGAATGCAACTAGAGATTATCACACTAAGTGAAGTAAGTCAGAAAGAGAAAGACAAATACCATATGATATCACTTATATGTGGAATCTGAAATAGGACACAAATGAACATATCTATGAAACAGAAACAGAATCACGGACATAGATGGTGGTTGCCAAGAGGGAGGGCATTGCGGGAGGCATGGAGTAGGAGGTTGGTGTTAGCAGATGTAAGCTTTTATATTTAGAATAGATAAACAACAAGGTCCTATGGTATAGCACAGGGAACTATATTCAATATCCTATGATAAACCGTAATGGGAGAGAATATTTTTTAAAAATGTATAACTGAATCACTTTGTTTTACAGCAATAATTAACACATTGTAAACAAATTATACTTCAATAAAAAAAAAATGTTTTGCTGAAGCCCTTCAGGGAGTTTGGGGTTTTGGGGACACAAGCCACCTGTTCTCCTTGCATGGCCCTGCAATAAACATTTCTCTGCTCCAAACTCCAATGTGTCGGTTTGTTTGGCCTCATTGTGCATTGGGCACATGAACTTGCGTTCCATAACAAAGAAACTTCAAGGGAAAACCATCTGCTCTATGTTGCCCTGAGGTCATGATGACTGCTGTTTTTTACTCTCAAACTCACCCTCTCTTTCTCTCTGTCTCTCTTCTCTTTCCTCTTTCTGTCTCTCAAATCAATCAAGGTTCTCCCAGGGTTCAATTTATTCTCTAAATGAAACAAAAGCTCTTTTACAAAGTACGTTCAAACTATTCTGACTGCACTGTTCTGATTTAGAAGTTATAATTTCAGGTAAAGATGTGCCTCATTTATGGAAAAGTTTGTTCCTTAAAAGTTACTGTGTAACACCCTCATCAGTGTGCCCTTCCATGAATGCCTCTGCTAATTTGCTTCATGAAATATTGTCCTTGCTGACATACACACCTCCTTTCTAAGTTTTCCTAAAAATCTCCAAAAAAACAGCTAACCAGCCAACACATTGGCTAGCACACTGAATATGTGGTTATTGGGAGGATAAAGAGGATAATTTAATTCATAGATATGGTAGTGGGTATGAAGTCTCTTTAGCTAAAATGGAACTATGTTTCCCAGAATTCCCTTCCCTTCATGGTCCTGGGTTAGGGCTGCACCCACAGGAAAGTGTGCAGGAGACATGAGTGTGGAAGTGATGTGTTTCAGGGAAGGTGCAGCTGCAGTCCATTCACACTCACCAATCTCATGGCCCACCTTGGCTTTGGGCAGCCTCAGGCTCACAGCTCTGTCCACTTCCCACTGGACCTCCTCCTTAGCTCTCTGAATCCTGGGCCAGGTTCATGAGCAGCATTGGAGTGAAGTGTGCCAGCAGGTCACCCACATCGTTGAGGTTGGAGGTTTGGAGGCATTGAGAGACTGCTGTGGGTTCCAGTTTGTCTTTGTGGTTCTACTTTGTTCTTTCTTGCCCCTGCTTCACCTTCATCTTCCCTTCTGGACTGCTGACCTCAGTGACCTCAGGCCCAGCACAGACACAGGTTAGCAAACTCACATACACTGCTCAACCAGCTCCCACAATTGCGTGACGTCTCATCCCTGTAATAAATCCTTTATACCGCTTACATGGTCTTACTTTTCTGCTTGAATCTTAACTAGTTACTGGAGGAGGCAAGCCAGCAAACAACATGTGGACGCTGAAATTCTTTGATCTGCTCAAATCCTGCTTTGTAAAGCCCTTCACAACTCTGGCCTAGAGTGGAAGCCAAGTCAGGGAAACCTGATGACCATCAGGCCAGGTGCCAGGTGCCAGCCTGCACAGAAGGAGTTAGATTCTCCTCATTAGAAGCTTGTGTGGCTGAAATGGTTGGGGGTGTACAGAATCTCATTTTCTCTGGAGCCTCCCTGTAAGGCAGCGACTGGAAGAACGACTTCTGGCTTCACTGGGGTCTCTGTCTACAATCTCACCCTTCTCTCTCTCTCTATTCTGCTTCTTCAGTCCCCTCGTACTCACCACTGTCCAGCCATGCTGGTTCATGTCTCTTTAGAGTCCCTTTATATCTGAAATAAGACCAGTGTATATCAAATCATAATTCCTTACTTCAAATATTTATAGCTTTTTATTTCTCACTGAGCTTTATTTAGCAATAACTCTGAAAACTTAGGACCTGAGAATCTCTCCTCTACGGTATAAGCAGAATATGGGGCTAGCAGTCAACCCTAGCTCTGCTCAGTCTGTCTGACCTTTGAGTAAACCTCTGAATCTCTTTAAATCCTCCAACCTTCATCTGCAGAAAAAAAGAACTGGAATTAATGACCTCTCAAGACCCCTCCAACTTCAAACATTCCATTCAAAATAAACTTCTAAACAATGCTCTAAATACACTAAGAGAAGCTTCATCTTTAAAGAAGCTGGAAGTAAATATTTCCAGAAGAAAATACTTAGACTTTTGTACACTGTCAAAGATATGTCGAACACACAAAGCTGCATGAAACCTTTTTGTGGAATGAAGCTCAGAGCAAATTTAATACCAATTACTGTTACTAAAGTAACTCTCATTTTTAGCATACTATTTACACAGTTTTTGATCCTTTATTTTTATGTTGATAGTCTTGTTTTTTTTTAAACGTATATTGCCTCAATCCTATTTGGAAGTACGTGACATATAAACTGTAAGGAGATAATTAAAATGTCCTAGTAGCTCTGAAGGAAAACTAATTCAGGTTAAATTCCTTTACTGTGCCACCTGGAAACAGCATGTTAGTGCATTATTTTAATATTGCTGTGAAGAATACAGCTCTCAAATGGCTCTGATAAATTTCTAGGAAGTGAATTAAGCTTGGGGAAAAAAACAAGCATGAAGTTTTTGCTGGTTTGACCTTCACAGGGAGTGAAATAGCTTCACTCTTGGTATATAATAAAATTCCCTCATCTATCTGGATCCTCCACTCTACCTCACTTTGTGTGAGGGATATTGGACACTAATTTCTGTCTAGTCCCCTCAACAAGGACCAGGGCTGTATGTCTCACTGTATCACCAGTCTCTATGCCCAGGAACGGCCAGATCCCTGCTCCAAAATCAGGGGTCAAAGCTCTGCTCCCTATGGACAGGTAGCCCAGGTGTTGGCTGCCTCCCTTCCCCAAACTCCTTGCATTACCTGTGAGTCTATTTCTTGTGGACACGGAAGAGTAACTCTGAGGATAAAACTAAGGTCCTGGAGAGCAGAGTCAAGAGCCATGGAATTAATATTCCCAGATAGTAGCACTGAGCCCTAATAAGAAATTAGTCACATGTGCCTTGCTGGATTGCAGAATTGCGAAGGCTCAGCGGCTGCTGTGTGCATCCTGTTTTCCATCTTTTTGAATGGGAGTGTCTGTTGCAGTTACCTCATGCCTGTCCCACCACAGTGGGAGAGATAATCTCTTCTGTTCACATGTCTTCAGATTGAGAAAAATGGTACCTAAGGACCCGGATTTGAGGAACCCAGGGAGCCTCATTTGCACCTAGACATTGAGGCTGAACCTGATTTCATAATAGAGTGAGACTTTTGTAGGGGCTGGCAAGGATTAAATGTTTTTTTGCATATAGGAGGAATGTAAACAACTGTGGTCAGAGGATAGATTTTGTTTCAAAACATGACCCCAAATTTCTTTATCACTTCTCCCATTGAAAAGTGGTGTCTATGTCCCCTTCACTTGATTCTAATCAGGGGCTTGGACTTCTACAACTAGGAGAGTATGACAGAAGTAATGCTGTGTTACACCCAAGGTTAGGTCAGAAAGGGATATGTAGCTTCCACTTACTTCTCTTGGGATTCTTGCTCTTGGATCCCAGCCACCATGCAAGGAGGAAGCCCAAGCTGCCATATTGAAAGGTCATGTGTAGGTATTCAGGCCAGCAGCCCAAGCTAAAGTCCAACAAGACAGGTGAGTGAACAAGTATTTAGGTCATTCTAGCCCTAGCTGTCAAGTCATCTTCAGCCTTTAAATCCTCTCAGCTGAGGCCCCAGACAATGTGGACCAGAGACAAGCCATCTCACACAGAATTCGTGAGCATAATAAAAACTTTTGTTTTACACCGTTAACTTTGGGATGGTTTATTTTGCTGCAGTACATAACTGGAACCACCTACCTATATTCACCATCACTGTTGTAGCTGCTGGGGCATTCCACCACTTCATGCTTCAACCAGGACTGGAGTTTGCAGTGCCCTTGGGTCCTGTTCCTTTCCTGTCTTGCTGACTATCTCCAACCACCATCACAACATATGAAGCTAAGATCCAGACCCTGTCCCTCCCCTTACTGGCTCTGATTTTACATGTTAAGCTGCACTGTCTTATGGATGAAACCCAAGATAGAACAAACACAGTGGTGAGTAACATGATTATGAGTAGGCAGTAAATAAGACAAAGGGAGACAGAGTCTAATAGTTGACACTTGGCAATATGGTGTGATGGGCTGAGCCTGAGACTTCTGAATTTTTTGTTTTGTTTTTATTTGTCCTGGCACCTATACCTAGAAAGTTACATTACATCTCCAGTTTCCATTTCATCCAGGACAAGGACCAGTGACCAGTAGATGGTGAGTTTCTGGCAAATCTCCAGCTTCATTTGACAGAACTCTAAGCCAGATACAATTGCCTCAGACTCCTCTAGACAAGCCAGGATTCCCCATGAGGGAAAGAGTGCAGCTAGTAGCAATACTTTCTCACACTTTCAAATTTCCTGGTCAGCACCCACCACCCCTTCTACACACTCAGTCTCAGTCTCTTTTGGGTCTGAGATCTCAAGGCTTCAAGGAAAGTGAGATGTTCTCCTTCTCCCAAAATGGAATCTGGCACACAGCCCTGTGTCTCATTCTGCAAGTCTATTACTGAATCAGCTCTTCTTACTGAAAAGCCATGTGTCACATGTGTACTACAGTAGTCCTCAAATTAATAACAACAATGCCAAAAAGAAGACCTCAGGTTGGGGGAAGGCTGTGGATTAATGAAATAACCACTGGAGTCACTAGATTGCCAGTTGATAAGGCATGTGGCAGCAACTCCTTCCCACTGGCCTGACATCTTGGACATCGTATCCTAGAAGGCATCTATTGGGGGGCAATGTGGCAACCCAGGCAGAGAGTAATGAGACCAGGGAGGAAAAGTGGAAATGGTGAGATAGTGGATCCTGCAGCCGAGAGCTGATTCTTCAGGTTGATATGGTTGGCATAGAGATTTTAAATGAAACTTTGTAAAGGCCAGGTTATTTGACCATAGACTGAGCCCTTGGCCTCCACAAGGTCTTGAGTTTTTGTTTCTTTGCTTTCACTAATGTTCCCTTACTTCCCAAGAACTTCAAAAGAAGCTTAGGCAGTTGGGGGAGGAAGAGAGTGGGAGATCAAGGAGAATTTAAGTCCTAGATCTAAACTTTGAAACCCTAAAATATTGTCCGTTATAAAAAGATGTCCCACTTCCAAGAACCCAGTTCTGTAAATAGTTTTCAGAAGTCAGGAGACTCACAGAGATTGAACTTGGCTGACAAAACTTTCATTTGCCTCTTCCATATTTCATAGTGCCACCCTCTATGGTTTTCAATCTCTAAAATTCTAAATTAATGTGGACATCTACTTCTAGCAAATATAGTCAGAGCTGTCCTGCCACCAACAATGTGCAACCATAAAAGCAAAGAAAGAAAAAGAAGGAGTAAACAAGAACAACTCAGCACAGCTTCCAGGAACCAGAACCTTTCCCAACTAACCGTCTTGCATCAGCCCCATCCTGCCTCCTCCCACTGTGTCTCAGTCTAATGTCATAATTCAACTGCAAATATACTTACTAGGAAACATCAGTCTCAATCTTATTTGTTCTGTAATCACTCAAAAACCACCAAGGTTTGGTCAGAATAGAAAAGAAAAACAATGAAAACATTGTGAACACACACTACACTCAAGGATTCTGTACACCCCCAACCATTTCAGCCACACAAGCTTCTAATGAGGAGAATCTAACTCCTTCTGTGCAGGCTGGCACCTGGTTCCTGGCCTGATGGTCATCAGGTCTCCCTGACTTGGTTTCCACTCTAGGCCAGAGTTGTCCATTGGAAATGTAATGCAGGCTGCAAATGCAAGTAAAATTTTTAATTTCTAGTAGCCACATTTAAAAAGCAAAAAGAAACAAGTGAAATTAATTTTCATAATACATTTTAATCTGATATATGAAAATATTATCATTTCAATATATAATCAGTATGTAGCAACACGTGGCTGGTATACAGATAAGCTTGTCCTTATCTTTATGACTAAATATGTTCCTTTCTAAGAGAAATTGCCTGTCCTGGGTTAGGCTGCTGAAACGGGAACTGAAATTGGAAGTTCCCTGGAAGTGAGCTTGCCATGTAAAATACAAGACACCTAGTTATATTTGAATTTCAGATAAACAACAAATAATTTTTTAGTATAACTGCATCCCAAGTATTGCATAGGACATACTTGTTTTTTTAAATTGTGGTATAGTTGCTTTACAATGTTGTACTAGCCCCTGCTGCACAGCGAAGCGAACCAGCCATATGTATACACATATCCCCTCCCATTTGCATTGACCTCCCATCCAGGTCACCACAGAGTACCGAGTAGAGTTCCCTATGCTATACAGCAGGGCATAGGACATACTTATCTGCATTTCTATTTGGTAAATCTAGCAACCTGTAAAGCAATATTAGAATTGAGTCCTTCTTTAGCTAAAAGGGAGTATGTACGTGTTGAATAAACATAGCTCTCTCCCATCAAGGCCACAATTAAGGTAATGGGAGGGGGACATGTCATCAGGTGGCCAGTAGAAGTAGGAAGGGCCAAGATGTGTTCTACCTTGGCCCAGAATAGACAGGAAGGTACTGGCAATTTCACAAAAGAAAGAAGGAGGAAATGGAGGCACAGGGAGAAAATATGGCTGGTACTTGAGGCAGCAGAAGGTGAAGATGCCACAGGTAGTCAGAGCAGGCCTGCTGGGGGAGCATTGCTTTCAGGGTGAGAAACACCCTTTTCAAGGATAAGTAATGAGGACACCTGCAGGAAGGTGCACAGGCTGAGCAGCAGGGGTCACTGATGCCTCTGCAGCCCACTCCTCTCCACCCTGCTTTCTTCTTCCCTTTCCATGAATTTTACAAAATATCTGTATATCCCATAAGAATAAGCATTTTGCAAGATCTTGATCTTAATGTGGCATCTGCAGCTTTCCAATCTGCTATGGATTTCCTTTACTAATAAAGTTGTCTTTTTATTTTATGTGCTAAGAGTACTCGCAATGGGTGAGGAGAGAGAAGCATTGAGTTTTTTCAATTTATTAGATATTCCTTTGTGTGCTCCAAGTGAGAAGGATGAAACGTGCCCCCCAATTTTTAAAATTCCTAACAATTCCAAAGCAGTAGCCTGGTTAAAGCTAAGGAACATGGGGATTACAGAACTTTGGGGGAGATGTGTTTTCAGTTGGCTAGTTGTTGAAGACCTGTAAGGCCCAAAGGTAAGATCCAGAGTGTCTGATAGAGTAGGTGAGAGTGGGACTTGAGAATCTGCATTTTTAACCATTTCCCAGGTGATGCTAACACTGCTGGTCCAGAGACCACACTTTGAGAACCACTGCTTTAGACAATGAGAGAGTTCCCATGGGGATTTAAACAGCACCTGTTGAGACTTTTTATTCTGTTCTATAGTTACAGTTTCCTCAAATTGGAAACCCAGAGAATATAAACTGCATCAGCAGTGGTCCTGCAGAGCCAGTGGCCTCTGTTAATGGTACAGTTGAATGATGTGGGTTTTCACATCATGAGTCAGATAGTTTATTTGGAGCTCTGGAAGGTTGGAGGAGGAAGTGTCTCAAAGGTCATTCTTTGAGAACAGATATCCCGAGCTAGACACTTGTCACTTCTTGCTTCACTACTGCCCCTTCCACTCTCCATCATCCATTGTGCTTCCTTCTAATCAGCCCTTAAATTCCCTAGTCTGTCCCTCTGCCTCAGCTTACACCCAATCCTAGTCTGTGTCACAGAAGGGGTATTTTCCTTAGCCTTCCTCTAAATGATTGGCATCCAAAAATTCACATTCAGATGTAGGAAGCCTTTCATGCTCTTTTCCTGAGCATGGTGGTGGGGAGACCCACTTGGTAGTGATATCTTCTGTTCCCTGGGCTAAGTAGTTACATTCCTGTCCAGAAGGAGAGAGCATCACTAATATCCACCCCAGACAAATGAGGAAGATGGAACTCTGCATAAGGGCAATAACAGTAAGACTCGGTGAGATTTTTCAGCACTGAAAAAAGGCATTTCCATTTTCTAACCTCTCCTGAGGCTATACCTTTTTCTCCATCAGCTTATCCACATCCACCCAGCAGGCTTCTGCAAGGCCAGCCTATTCTCCATTCTGCTCCAGCAACTTCGTCCCCTTAGAACTCTCTCCAAGATGTCCTGTCTACCCAGGTCCCCCTTGCCCTTCCTCCCAAAAGGAACAAACACTTTTCATTTAAGAACGTAATAACTAAATTAAATGGAGTTATAAGGGAAGTCCAGGATCAAACAAAAAGAAGCCACAGAGGTTCAAAACACCTCACCACACTCTCCCAGCCTTTGTTCCTGTTCTGTTCCAAGGAATACAGATACGCTCTCTGATCTTTTAATCCCCAGGGATACAGAACATCACACCACACCAGCCATGTCATGCCTTTCCCTTGTCCAGAGGAGCCGGTTTTCCATGAAAATCACTTGATGCAGAGCCCTTCATTTTGATCAGAAAGGAAGTCTAGGGCAGACCAATAATGGTGAGCTACAGTGACAGTGAGCTGCCTCCTTATCCCAAGTGGGAACATTGCTCAGGGGAACCTAAAAGGGGTCTTTGAGAGCCATGGAGAGCAGCATACTGGCTGCCACAGAGGCCTTGATTTCCACTCAGTCTCTGCTTGGCGTTTTGCCCAAAGCTGTGGATAGACAAGCCCTATACTTGTGCCCAATTATAGAACTAAACAAATTATTGCTAATAAATGTGTGTTGCAATCAAAAAAAATCTTAAAGTGCAAGCAGTTATTTTCCTCTCAGCCAGTACTCTTCATGAGGTCAGCCCATTTCCACATGTAATGACTAATTTCTGGAACCTTTTGCCATTTGCTTTAGATGTAATTTTCTCTGGATATAGAAAATCAAAACTAATATTATCTTTGCATATCCTTTTTCTTCTTTTGAAAGGGAAAAACTTTGTGAGCTGAACTCTTCCTCCTCTATTTCACTGTTCTGATAAACTAGTACATATTTCTTAAACTGTGGTCAATGGGATCACCTGCATCAGAAATAACTGAGACGAAAAATAATAATAATAACTGGGACTTTCAGTAAAAATGCAAACTCTTTACCTCATGCCAAACCTACAGGGGTTGGGAAGGGACTTGCCCAGGGAATCTTTATTTCTAATAAGCTTCTTAGAAGATTCTTCTGCTTGCTGAATTTTGAGATCCACCACAATAGGTACAGATTATATTTATCCTGCAAGTATTTAATAGGCACCAATGTACCTGGAAGGCAGTTGGGGGGGGGAGGGTGTGTGACAAAACTACCTGGCCTCTGGGGCTCCACTTCCTCTGCTGGTGTAATTATGGTGAAAAGCACAACGTTATCTAGATTGGATTCAACACTGGGTCAGAGAAGACCCTTTTGTTTTTTCCCAATACAATTTACCCTGTCTTGCCTCTTCCCCACTTCCCTAGCTTAGTGTGCCATTATCCCCAATTCATTCAACATCTCATTCTCTTTCATGTCTTGATTCAGTAGTCATGTTACTATTTTCTTGTTACCAAACTTACATCTTCTCTAAACAATTGCTTCCCAGTTAATACACAGAGTCTGTGACATTAACTCAGCTGGTGTTACTAATCCCACCAACCTAACCCGTCTTCCAACTTAGCAAGAGCAAAGCTTGAATTATTGATACTTAGGGACGCAGCTCACCATTTGCCCTTTAGACCAGAAACCAGTTTGTTTATTCCTTTTTACAATGGCCTGGGATGAACTGAAAATCATCCTAGATCTTTATTTCTCCAATTAGATTAACATATTGCCTGTTCTCTCACGTACTTCAAATACCAATTTTCTCCCACCTTCAAGGTAGAGATAGTTTATTAAACCTTCCTTTGTGCTGACTCTATACTTCAAACACACTTCAATGGTAACACATATCATACTGCAATATAATATTTGTTTACCTGTATGTTTCCCCTTTTAGACGATGAACTCCTTCTAGGCAGGAATCTGATTCATGACTTTGCTATCTCTAGTGCTTAACACAGTTCTGACACATAGTGGGCACTCAGAACACCACCCTGTTACCTCACTACCAACCAATCAGAAGAAAGTCACACACCCTGTAGCCCTCACTGTAAAAGTTGCCTTTAAAAATTCTTCCCTGATTAGTGTACACATGTGAGTCCCAATCTCCCAATTCATCACACCCCCCCCACCCCCCACCGCTTTCCCCCCTTGGTGTCCATACGTTTGTTCTCTACATCTGTGTCTCAATTTCTGCCCTGCAAACCGGTTCATCTGTACCATTTTTCTAGGTTCCACATATATGCGTTAATATACAATATTTGTTTTTCAGACTTACTTCACTCTGTATGACAGTCTCTAGATCCATCCACATCTCTACAAATAACCCAGTTTCATTCCTTTTTATGGCTGAGTAATAATCCATTGTATATATGTACCACACCTTCTTTATCCAGTCATCTGTCAATGGGCATGTAGGTTGCTTCCATGACCTGGCTATTATAAATAGTGCTGCAATGAACATTGGGGTGCATGTGTCTTTTTGAATTATGCTTTTCTCAGGGTATATGCCCAGTAGTGGGATTGCTGGGTCGTATGGTAGTTCTATTTTTAGTTTTTTAAGGAACCTCCATACTGTTCTCCATAGTGGCTGTATCAATTTACATTCTCACCAACAGTGCAAGAGGGTTCCCTTTTCTCCACACCCTCTCCAGCATTTGTTGTTTGTAGATTTTCTGGTGATGCCCATTCTAACTGGTGTGAGGTAATACCTCATTGTAGTTTTGACTTGCATTTCTCTAATAATTAGTGATGTTGAGAAACTTTTCATGTGTCTCTTGGCCATCTGTATGTTTTCTTTGGAGAAATGTCTATTTAGGTCTTCTGCCCATTTTTGGATTGGGTTGTTTGTTTTTTTAATATTGAGCTGCATGAGCTGTTTATATATTTTGGAGATTAATCCTTTGTCCGTTGATTCATTTGCAAATATTTTCCCCCATTCTGATGGTTGTCTTTTCATCTTGTTAATGGTTTCCTTTGCTGTGCAAAAGCTTTTAAGTTTCATTAGGTCCCATTTGTTTATTTTTGTTTTTATTTCTATTACTTTAGGAGGTGGATCAAAAAAGATCTTGCTGTGATTTATGTCAAGTGTTCTTCCTATGTTTTCCCCTAAGAGTTTTATAATGTCCAGTCTTACATTTAGGTCTCTAATCCATTTTGAGCTTATTTTTGTGTATGGTGTTAGGGAGTGTTCTAATTTCATTCTTTTACATGTACCTGTCCAGTTTTTCCAGCACCACTTATTGAAGAGACTGTCTTTTTTCCATTGCATATTCTTGCCTCCTTTATCAAAATTAAGGTGACCATATATGCATGAGTTTACCTCTGGACTTTCTATCCTGTTCCATTGATCTATATTTCTGTTTTTGCACCAGTACTATACTGTCTTGATTACTGTAGCTTTGTACTATAGTCTGAAGTCAGGGAGTCTGATTCCTCCAGCTTCATTTTTGTTTCTCAAGATTACTTTGGCTAATAAGAACCTGCTGTATAAAAAAATAAATAAAATAAAATTCAAAAATTCCAAAAAAAAGAATCTTCCCTGAAAATCATCAGGGACGTCAAGTATTTTGAGCATGAGCCTCCTGTTTGCTTTGCCTGGTCCTTCAATAGACCTTTCTCTGATCCAGACTCCAATGTTTTGGTTTGTTTGGCCTCACTGTGCTTTGGGCACATGAACTTGAGTTCAATGACACAGCCACTAGCTACAGTGTGTGTGCATGCATGTGTGTGTATGCACATGTCATACACACAGTACATGTTTGTAAGTATGTGTATGTCTATACACATTGAAAAAAGAGAAATAGAATGGTACAGAAAGTGATTAAAAAGTAGCAGTGATTATGTCCATATGTAAAATCACAGGTAGTGTTATTCACCAATTCTATAAGAACTTTAAGCAAATAAATTTTCCACAAAAAGCACACACTAAATAAGCAAAATCATTGTTTTTAAATGTCAGCATATTCCTAGTCTTCAAGTATTGGGTACATCTTGTAGGATATGAACTACAAGATAGATATGTATTTATTGCCATATTGTTAATTATTTTCTGGATGCTTTTGTAGTTCTTCCCTGTTCCTTTCTTCATCTCTTGGTTTCTCCCCATGTGGTTTGATGATTTTCTTTAGTGTTATTTTTAGGTTCCTTTCTCTTTATTTTTTTTGTGTCTATTATATGTTTTTTATTTGTGGTTACCATGAGGTTCATTTATAACAACCTATGCATATAGCATTCTATTTTAAGTTTATGGTCAGTTCAGTTTGAATGCATTCTAAAAACACTACATTTTTACTACACCACCTCACTCCCTGTTTCACTTTTTTGACATCATATTTTTAAACTTTTAATTTTGTATATCCCTTAACTACTTATTGTAGTTATAGTTGATCTTACTACTTTTGTGAGGACACAGCAAGGAGGCAGCCATCTGCACCCCAAGGAGAGAGGCCTCAGAAGAAACTAACTCTGCAGACAAGTTGATCTTGGACTTCCAGCATCCAGGCCTGTGAGGAAATAAATGTCTGTTGGTTAAGCCACCCAGTCTGTGGTATTGGTCTGGCAAACTAATACAAATACCAACATGTGTTTGACACATGACAGTGTGTTTGTGAGGACTGAATGAGAAAAGTAAAGAGACAGGAGAAAATAGATATCTAAATGGTTGTCTTCCCATTCCTTTCCTGATTAGAAATGATGCTTAACCTGCAAGTAGGATATTTGGGCAGAAGAGAATCAGTTCAATGAGAGGAAAGTATACACACTGACCCTGAGCCACTGAACTCTGGAAAAATATTGCTGTTACAGATCTTGAATAACCTAAGAAGGATTAAGAAAAAGAAGTGTGGAGATGATTTCAGAAAAATTATTTTCTAATGTCAAAATTATTTATAATAGAATTTGTGTGACCCTCCAATCTGTTGATTTGCTAAGGTCTGTTAAAAAAGGAAAGAAGGAAGGAGGGAAGGAAGGAAGGGAGGGAGAGAAGGAGGAAGGGAGGGAAGAAAGAAAGACAAGAAAAGAAAATGTGCAAGTATGCTATTTTTTTTCTGCAGATGAAGCAATCATAACTTTCAAATTAACTGGTGTGTCTGAATCAACACTCTGGACCCCTATTCCCATGAATTTTTCAATATGACCCATTCCATTTCTGCAAAAATTGCTTTGTTGTCAATAAATGAATCACACATTCATTTATCCATGAACATTCAGTGAGTACTAACAGCCGACCAGATTTTGTGTTAAGTTCTGTACCTGTGATTTAGGCATGGAAAGTTTATATTTCATTCTCTCCCCAACCCTCTGACTCCAAAATTAGAAGCAGGCCCATCAGCTGCCCACTGCTTAGTTCTTTGAGGTAACTGAGTGGACAAGTGTTTCATTTCTTAAGTCACTGTAGATTTTAGCCTTTCCGGTTTTCCTCCCCTATAGGACAGTTTCCATGGATCACCCATAGATGGCACTAGCTGGCTATGGTGAAAGAGTTTCTTAAAAATTTAAAACTTTTTACCATGGAATTTGTTAAACACACACAAAAGTAGAGATGATATAATGAACTCCCATGTACCCATCACCCAATATCAACAATTATCAACAAGTGGCCAATCTTGTTTACCTACCTCATCCATTTACCCCACCTTCTGGATGATTCAGAATGAAATCTCAGACATATAATTTCATCTATAATTGTTTTAGTATGTATCAATAAAAGGTAAAGGCGAGATGAGCACCTTGACTGAAATCTATCAGGATTTTTATTTTTGTTTTTTAAACCTCTAAAGTTTAATTCACAAAGAGTTTTTTTTTTAATGCAGTCATTCAGACTACTGCTCCATTTCAGATGCTCACAGCTGGTTGCTTTCTCTTCCTCACAGCACGCTGCCGCCCACCCCCCATCTCCCTTGTTTCTCTCACTTCTACATATGCGTTCACTCTCTGACCATAAAGTAAAAACTGACTGATTCTATTAGGCAACTTTCGGTTTTGTTACAGTTTTATTGCATCAAGTTTGTTAACACAAGGAGGAGCACTAAGGAGCAGGTCAGCAATACAATTGTATTTCAGACTAAAACTCTAGGTTTTGTTTATGGGAAGTTTTCCATTCTAAGGGACTTACCATGTACTCTTCCTAATTAATTGGGTTCTGACTCAATTTCATGCTCCCCCTGACCACACCTTCAGCCTAGAGAAGCAGCAGAGGCTGGAAAAGAGCAGTTTTCTGAGAGAAGCAGTGGGAGACAATCCAGACTTGGAGACACATGGGTCCCAGCCTTGATCCTGTCACTTGCCCTTGGGACCTTGAGCAAGTCACTCAGCCTCTCTGTGTCTCAGTTTCCTCCTCTGCAGCAGGAGAGTCGTAGAACCTTGTACCCTGCCCCACACCATCACAGCAGCAATTAGGAGATGAAAGGAAAAAAGTATTTCCACTCACAAAACACCGTATGCACACGCAGTTAGGCAGCATGCATAGTGGTTCAGAGCAGGGGTTCTGGTGTCAGACAGATCTGGGTGTGAGTCCAAGCTATGTGTGACTTTGAGCAGGCAGCTTTACCTTTCTGATCCTCAGTTTCAACATCTACAAAATAAAGATAATTACAGAACCCACATCATAAGGTGATTTAACAGCTTAAAAGACAGTGAGTGTAAAGCACTTAGCTGGGTGCTTGACACATAGTAGGCAGTCAATCTATGGCAGTTGTTCCTACACTTATCACTTCATTTCTAAGCTGAAGGACCCTAGAATTGCAGAAACCAAGTGGTCTCCAGAGAATCCTTCCAAAGAGAACCGTTTAAGTGTGTCCACACAAGTTCACATCTCTTTCCTGGACCAAATTCACCCCAGAGATTCCCTAAACCTCTCAGCTGGCCCCTTGAATCCTGGCTTTCCCAGGGTCCTTTAGACCAGGCCTCATCTCCTCAGAGGGATATACTGGTCAGAACCTTAATTCTGGACCTAAAACAAAGGAAAACTGAGCTCCCAAGCTGAAGGCCAGGGAAGTCACATTTTTTCCTCAGCCTTCTCTTTATCCCATGGATCATCTCAAGCAGTCATGTCCAGGTATTGCTTAAGGGGAGTGAGTATTTCTGGTGTGTCACAGATGGTGATGAGTTGATGTCAATATGCAATGATTACCTTGCTCCCTAATTGTACTCACCAAAATGTTGATCTTCCATCTCCCAGAAGACTATAGCTGCCTGACTGGGGGTTTCCCCAAGCAATTCATCTCGTTACGCTTAAGTGGGAGGAATGTAGGAAGGAGCAGATGCTATAGAATGTCTGCTCTCATTTCTCACAAAACCTGTGACATTAGCCTTAAGGGAATTAATAGCAATCAAATTTTATCCTCTCATCTGTCATTTTAAAATCAACCACCCATTCAGGAGTGAAATTTTATACTGCTGATGCTCTTAAAATTGGGATCTTAACAAAGAAAAGCCTGCAACAGATGCATGACTACCATGCACATCATCGCTGAGACACATAAAGACCCAGAAAAGATCTTGTGTGTTGGGCTCACAGTTTCTAAGAAAAGTGGAGTGAAGGAGGCTTTCTTTACAAATTTCCTGTAATGTTCCTTGTAAACAAACTTATACCAATAAATACAAACACCAACTCTCATGACAGCAGCCGAAACTATGAACCACAGCCAGGGCATTTGCCATTCATACAAAACCTAAATGTGACAGGTCTAAGCACTGATGAAATGTAAATCGGAAGAGGGAGCCCTATTATAAGGAGAAGAAAGACAGAAAGGAAGTCACCAGGGAGAGCATCTCTCTCCCACACATGGAAGCAACCCAAGCCAGCATTTACCAAACCTATCTGATCAAATGATACAGTACATTAGTAAATTATTATGCAAAAATTAAGGGATTCCTTGGTTAAAATAATTTCAAGAAATACTGAATTCAAAAAAATGATTGGTCACATCACCCCAAGATTTCTCAGGGTCTTTAACATGTCCCTGTGGCTTGTAACTCTAAGAGGGTGAAGAGTGTCTACAGCGTTTCCCAAACGTGTTTTACCATGAAATCTTTTATTCACACATTATGTAAGAAATTGGGAAAAACTTCCCTAGATCTATATTTCATTTTAATTTTATTTTATTTTTTAAAGATTTTTTTGATGTGGACCATTTTTAAAGTCTTTATTATTACAATATTGCAATATTGTTACAATATTGCTTCTGTTTTATGTTTTGGTTTTTTTTGGCTGCGAGGCATGTGGGATCCTAGCTCCCTGACCAGGGTTTGAACCTGCACCCCCTGCATTGTAAGGCAAAGTCTTAACCATTGGACCACCAGGGAAGTCCTTATTTTTAAATCCCATGTGTTCCAAGTGTTATCCCACAAAAGCAAAAAGTAAATATCCAGATATAAAAAGAAGCACACCTCTTTTAGGTGGAAGAGTTTGTATTCTGGACCTACCTCTTGCTCACTGGGTCTCTCCCTACTCTGTTCCTTTAAAACATATTCCCTATATATATATACCTACATACATCATGAACTTGCTATACCTCTCAGCCTCAAACTCCATTGTCCAGGAAAGGAAGTAGCCTATAAGCATGTGTTATGGGTTGAACTGCATCCCCACCCCACACCAAGTTCACGTGTTGGAATCCTAATCCCAAACACCTCAGAATATGGCTTTATTTGGAGATAGGGTCTTTCAGAGGTAATCAAGTTGAAATGAAGTCATTAGGGGAGCCTTTGCCCAATGTTCTTATAAAAAGGGGAAATTGGGACATAGATATATGCATGGAGGAAAGACCATGTGAAGAGACATACAGAGAAAATGACCATCTACAAGCCAAGGAGTGAGGCCTGGAACAGAACCTTCCCTCATAGCCCTCAAAGGAACCAACACTGCTGACACCATAACCTTGGACTTATAACCTCCAGAACTGTGAGGGAATAAATGATTGGTCACATTGTCTGTTGTTTAAGCCACCCAGTTTGTGGTACTTTGTTACAACAGCCTTAACAAACGATTACACCACTTTTACAACCAGCTTTCACTTCACATACTTATTCATCACATTCTTAGTGAGAACTTACTGATTTCCAAAATTTGTAGGTGCTGGAAACACATGGTGAACAAAGGCAGACACCATCCCTGACATCATAGACCTTACAGTCTACTGAGGGACACAGGTGTAAAATCAAATAGTCAAATGTAGAATTACAGACCATGAAAATAACTGAACAGAGACAAAGATGCTAAATCCTTCACATAAACAGAAGCCTGACCTAGTCTGGGGTGTGGAGAAAGTTTTCTTGAGAGAAGCTTGAGACTTGAAGGATGAGCAGGAAAGGTGAAAGGAGGATGTGAAAGCTGTTCCCACCAGAGGGAGCAACACATACAAAACAGACTTTTAGACAAAAAGGAACAGATGATGAAGATGGCCAGTACATATTACAAAGAGTGGGATTCTCCAGGAAGAAATAATGAGTCTAAATTCTATCTTTCTAATATAATGTTTTTCAGATGTATTAAAATTGACAGAAAGAAAAGAGAAATAGAAAAAAATCTACCATCATAATGACAGATTTTAATACACTGCTCTCAGTAATTGATAGATCAAGGAGACAAAAATCAGTAAGGACATAGAAGAGTTGAATAAAGAAGACACTTGATCTAATGAGGACTAATAGGCATACAGTTGTCCTTTGGTATCTGTGGGGGATTGGTTCCAGGGCCCTCAAGCATACCAAAATCCATGAATGTGTTATCGAGTCCAAGCCCACTCTGCTCGCCACACAACAGACCAATAAATCAGGAGATGAGGTATTGAGGCAAGGAATAATGACTTTATTAGGAAAACCAGCAGACTGAGAAGAAGTCGCACTAGGGTCCCCAAAAACCCATCTTATTGGGGTCTGGATGCCAGTTTCTTTTATAGAATCAGAGAGTGAAGTAAAGTAAAAAAGCAGAATAGAGAAGGAGAGGTAGGGAGGAAGTAAAGTTAAAAAGGGCCATCAGTCTTGCAAAACATCTCCTGGAATGGTCAGCCTTGGGGAGGGGATGTGTTAATTTCTTCTTTCTTGTAGCCATTCACAGGAGTGTAGGGTTTCCTGAGGCAGGCCATTATGTATGATTATAATAACAAAAGCAATGAAAAGAAAAGGCTAAAATCAAAGAAAAAGATCAAACATGGAGTCAAAATTTGCTCTTCCCTGTTACAGATCCATTGGTTGCCCTTCTCTTCCTTATTATGTGCCCCCAAGAGGCTCATCCTTAGGGACGAGAGAGATCAGGTTATTTATTCTCTTCTCCCTCCTTACTGAACCATGGTTTTGGCAGAAGCTACATTGCTCTGCCTAAGGCCATAGCTCTTCTTGGGCAACCCCTCTCCCAAGGCTACAGGTCTCATCAGGGGGTCTGAAAGCACTCCATCTTCCCCTCAGGCTGAGGAGTAATACTGGCTTCCTACTGCTGTGAATTCTGGCTGCTTCATCTCTAGTTGGTTTCCTTAACATTGTCAAATCTATGTAATCTCTCCATTGAACTTTCTTCAATTAACTCTTTCTTTGAGTATGCCATCTATTCCCTGTCAGGACCCTGGCTGACAGAGCATCCAACAAGATGTTAAGAAAAAAGTAACAGAATAAATCCAAAGAAAGTAGATGGAAGGAAAAATAAAGATAAGTTAGAAATTAATACAACATAAAACAAATATAAAGAGGACAAAAACAAAAGTTGACAAACATTAGCATGATTGATCAAGAAAAAAGGCCCCCAACATATTATTAAGAATAAAAAATACATAGTTAAATATAATGTAGAGATTTAAAAGATACCCAGAGAATATTATGAGCAATTTTAAGCTAATATACTTGAAAATAGATGAAATGGACAAATTTCTAGAAAAAATATAATGCAATTCCAACAAAAATCCCAAAAGATAATAGTGTCCTTATCTATAAATCAGTGTCCTGGAGTCATCTCACACTTAAATCCAGGAGCCAATTATTAAGTATTAAGGAATTTTGTGAGGTGATTGTTAACTGTTGATAACTTGATAACAGCCACAGTGGGAGAATTTACACAGCCAAAATCAGTGAAGAGTATAATTGTTAGAGAATTTGTCATTAGTTAAAAATCTACAAAAACCAAAAACCAAAAACCCAGGCTCCAATGGCTTAACCATCAAGCTTATCAAACACTCAAGAAACAAATAATTCCAGTCTTATAGAAACTCTTTTAGGGAATAGAGAATTATTTAATGAATTTAGCAAAATCTGAATGTCCAAACTGACAAAGTACAAATAAGAAAAGTCACAGGACAATCTCACTCATTACTATATAAAAATGTTATTTTTGCAAAAATGGTAAACAAAATTCTATCAAAGCAAATCCAATGATGTGTAATAAAGATAATATATACAAAATTGATTTTTCCCAGGAATGCAAGAGTAGTTTAACATTAGAAAATCCTTTAATGTAATTCTCCACCTTAATAAACTTAATGAGAAAAGTGTGTCACCTCTCAATAGATAAAAAAGAACTTTTGATGAACATCAATAATAGTCATAATTTTAAGAAAAGAAAAATTCCTAACTCTATCAAGAATAGAAGGAAATTTCTTTAACCTAATAAAGAAATTTCCTCCTCCCCTCCAGAAATAAGAGGAAATGTGGTAACACACTGAAATAATTTCTTACAAAGTCAGGAAAAACTCAAGGGTGATCAATCATTTTTACCACTTCTATGCAACATTGTATTGGGACTCCTTGCTAGCACTTTAAAGCATGGGAAATAAATAACCTGCGTGGAATAACAAGGCTTGTTGCAGTACAGAGCGTGGGAGTAGGTAGCTGGTGTGGCTCTCGAGGAGGAGGTTTAAAGTCGGTATCTATCACAAGCCATGAAGATGGGGAGAGAAGAGTTAAGGGGAAGAGCCAAGAAGCTAGGAAAACGGTTTCCCCCCTTGCTCTTACGAAACAATTTAGCTGACCAGTGAAACCACCACTACCAGGCAATGATTATGGATCCGTGGGATCTCCCCACCCTCCCAGGGACCACGGTTTCGGGAAGCACAATGAGCAGGGAAGTAGCGTCCCATTACAGCCCACTCCAGCCTACAGCAGCCAGCACAAGCCCAGGTGAAGCAATCACTCCTTCCCTCCCAGGACACTGAATCCACTCACTGCCAATCCCGCGTGGTTGGTGGTTCCAGATTCCTGAATCCTCTAGTAAAATTTAAAAAATAAACCAACCAAACAAACCTGGTCCTTCACCTGGGACACTTTTTAAATTCTCATTGCTCAGGCTACACCCTACATCTATTACACCAGAATCTCATGGGTGGTGCCAGACATGGTTTTTTGTGTGTTTTTTTTTAAACCCAGGTTGTTCCAGTGTTGAAGCAAGTTGGAGTTTTCTCCCCAAAGTGTGTCTATGGATTGGTGGAATTGGAATCACTGGGGAACTCTTTAGAACTGCAGAAACTTGGACTCCACTTAGAACCACTGAATCAGAATTTGCATTTCAATATGCTTTGCATGCCCATTCAAGCCTGAAAAGGTTAAAATTAGAGATACAGACCACAGGCAGAAACCCCTGTGGATTTCCCAGGACATGGAGATTTCTCTGGAGGGGCAGAGTGAACTGGGTGTAAATCACCAGCACTAATGGTAGCACAAAACCTCCCTCCTCCCAGCTACCTTTCCCATGGCTGCCAGAGTGACCTTTCCTAAGCTCAGATCTCATACTGCTCTCCTATTGTTACTGAGTCCAAGGTCACTCTGCTCACCGCACAATAGGCCAATAAATCGGGATATGACGTTTTGAGGCAAGAAATAGCGACTTTATTCGGAAAGCTGGCACACCGAGAAGATGGCAGACTAGTGTCTCAAAAGAAGCATCTTATGGGGGCTGGATGCCAGTTTCTTTTATAGAACAGAGAGGGGGAGGAGTTGAGGAAATAAAGTAAAAAGGCCGTTAGTTTTGCCTGGCTTGGCCAGCATTGGGGAGGGGATGTGTTAATTTCTTCTTGTCTACAGCCACTCACAGGTGGGCAGGGTTAGATAGTCTCCCAGTGAGCTGAACAAAGGCACTTAGTTTAACATTCAGGCAGAGGGGCAGGTTTCCCTGAGGCAGGCCATTATGTATGATTATAATAACAAAAACAATGAAAAGCAAAGGTTAAAGTCAAAGAAACAGATCCAACATGGAGTCAAAATTGGCTCTTCCCTGTTACACTATGGCCTACAGTGCAAGGTCCAAACCCCTGATCATGGGGTCCACTCACCAGTCCTCCCCATCCCCAACATTCTATCCCCCCTTGTCTGCCATGATTACAGGGTGGGAATTGTTTACCTGTCTGTCTTGCTCATGGGTTTGTGCTCTCAAGGGCAGAGACCATGGCTTCTCACATCCATGCTGTTGCTAAAGGAACTATGAGTTTTGCAAGGACCATTGGCCCAAAGTCTGTCTCTCTATCCCTCCTGACAGTTCCATCACTGGCTCATGGGGTTTCCCCTTAAGACTCAAAATCAATTAACCATATGCAGGAAACTGTAAATGCTGCCTTGGATCAGTCCAGAGGGAGGGCTTAGGTTGTCTGCCCACCCCTTGTTGGTGCTGTGTGCAGGGATCATATGCAAAGATGCAGAAATACACACCGCCTTTCAGAAAATTTCCCTCTGCAGCACTTACTATTCCATCCTCCATTCCCACCCAGCTAGTATAATGCTTTGAAACTCACAATCCAGAGAGAAGGTAAAGTGATGGCACTCTTTACATGTTCAGAAAAGCTAGTAAGAGTCAAGAGTTAGATTAAACATAAGCCACACTCCTGAAGTGATATTCTAAATCCAGTTGATTCTCATGCTCACAGCAGTTATGTTGTATACATTTACCACAAACACTGAATTACTGAATCCTGAACCACTGCTTCTAGGAGAAACATAGGGTTAGGTTCCTGGGAGCCTATGATCACAACATTTTCATCACCTGGTCAATACATAACCTTGTTTTGAGACAGGCTGAGACCTGGGACCTGGGACCCTTTGCTGCAGTGCTTGCAGCTGGACAAATGTCTTCTTGAGCAACAGATACAAAGAAGCTATAAGGGACTAAAAATAACAGTGTGCATGCACAGTTAAGGCAAAGTATGATACAAAAAGGGCAAAAACCCAGCTGCTACTTCTCAGGTGCCAGAGCAAAAACAGGATACCACGCATGATCCCTGCACAGTACCACCAAGAGTTGGGCAGAGCACCTAAGCCACCTCAGGCCCAACCCACTGATATGCCCACCTTCACCCCATTTAAGGAACCAGCTTGCTCCCCACCCTTGGGGAGCAAGCAAGGGTACATGTTACTTGTTCTTGCTCCCTCGTGCTGCAGCATGAGCCCCAATAAAGCCTTGCCTGAATTTGGCCTCATCAATTTCTATTGATTAAAGAGTCCAAGAACCCAGATTGGTAACAATATGGGCCCTGACCCCAGGAACTTTATCATTAGAGTGATATCTTTCATGGGAATCTTAAGCTCTTTGCCAGCATGATGAAAGGCTAGTAATATTATGTCTATAAAAAAGCTGGAGGAAACAAGATTCATGAGTCTGACTTGTTTAGTCTAGACCAGTAATTCTTGAAGTGTGATCTCCAGATTAGCAGCATTATTGTCATTTTGGAACTTGTTAAAAAGGCAAAATTTTAGGCCCTCACCCCAGGCTGCTGAGTCTGAAACTCTGAGGGTGAGGGTGGGGCAGCAATACAAGTTTTAACTGACTCTTTATGTGATTCTGATGCATGCTCAGGTGTGACTGAGAATCACTGCTCCAGCACAGACCCTTGATATTCAGTATGATTCATGGACCAGCAGCATCAGCGTCCCTTGGGAACTTATTCGACATGTAGAGTGTTGGGCTCCACTTCAGACCTACTGAATCTGGATTTGCAGTTTAGCAAGATTCCCAGGTGATCTGCATGCAAATAACATTTGTGAAGCACTCTCAAGACAGATTGTACCTTGGAGGGCTTGGAGCCAGGGCCAGGCTATGACTCCTTTCATCTCTGACATCAAATCTCTGAAGCACCCTGAGGGGCTGCTCCTTTCCACTGCCCTATGCACTTGTGTGATACTATTATGAACTGGCATTTTGCAAACTTGAACAGTACTAAGATTTCTTGCAAAGCAGGCTCAGCTCCTGGCCACAAAGATTGAGGGTGGTGTCACTTTAAACATAATCATTTTTCCAGTAGCCAACAGATTGTTATTAAAATTGTTTGGCAGGAGATTTCCCCCTTCTTCAAATATCAGTACAATTAAGTTTTTTGGTCTGAAGCAAGGGTAATAAAATTTCCAGTGTAGGTGGGCCAAACTGACTTACAAAATAGTGAGTAATGGGGAAAATTTGGGATTTCTCAGCCTGGTATTACCCTGGTATCAGGAAGGTCCAGAACATCCAAACATTAGTAAGATACTGGAATTCTTCTGTAAAAGGTTGGTAAGTGGCTGTTGTCCCCATGCCATCCCTGGCCTCCCAGCTCTTCCTTTGGGCTCTCCCTACACTCCATGATCCAGCACCCAACAATCCAAGTATTCCTTCCTGGCACATCCAGAGCTCCCAGGGCCTTAAATGATGTGATTTGAATCTCTTCTGATTTGTTAGTGCTCCTACCTTACCAATTGTTAGGTACACTCAAACCTCACTGTTCGAAGAGTCTACATTTGTTAATATGTTTACTTGCTAAAATATATTTGTAACCCCACATCAATACTCATGGTGCTTTAGCAGTTATTGGTGGATGTGTGCAGAGTGGTGGAAATACAACCTGCTGGGCATGTGGATTACCTGCTGATGTTGACCAAAGCCATGCTCTACCTTCTTGTTTCAGCTCTCATACTATAAACTGTCCTTTTCACAGTTTATTTAGTGGCACAACTTTTACATTTTTAAATGCTTTTTGTTGGCGTCTCCACTCTTTAAAATGGCCCCAAGTGTTGAAGTGCTATCTAGGGCTCCTAAGTGCAGAGGCAGTGATGTGCCTTAAAGAGAAAATGCTGTGTTAGATAAGTTTCCTTCAGGAAACAATTATAATGTTATTGGCCACAAATTCAATGTTAATCAACACTGTATATTAAATAAGGTGTCTTCAATCAGAAACACACATGAAACTTTTACCTATCTGGGTTCTTGGACTCTTTAATCATTAGAAGTTGATAAGAGGCAAACAGAAATTCAAGCAAGGCTTTATTAAGACTTGTGCTGCAGCATGAGCAAGCAAGAACAAGTAACAGGTGCCCTTGCTCGCTCCCCAAGGGTGGAGAGCAAGCTGGTTCCTTAAATGGGGTGAAGGTGGGCATATCAGTGGGTTGGGCCTGAGGTGGCTTAGGTGATCTGCCCAACTCTTGGTGGTGCTGTGCGGGGATCATGCGTGGTATCCTGTTTTTGCTCTGGCACCTGAGAAGTAGCAGTTGGGTTTTTGCCTTTTGGTATCTTATTGTTCATACTTTGCCCCAACCTGTGCATGCACACAGTTATTTTTAGTCCCTTATAGCTTCTTTGTATCTGTTGCTCAAGGAGACATTTGTCCAGGTGGAAGCACCACAGTAAAGGGTCCCAGGTCCCAGCCTATCTCAATACTGTATATTCATTTGATACCATATGAATATAGTAAGGATGAATTAATACAATCTGGAATTACGGCAATTAAATAATGAATTTTACTACCTGAGGGGAAATTTCACCATTCTAAATGCTTTCCTTTCAACTGGCACAAAACTAATCACCAGCTGCCAACTCTTCCCCTCAACTGATTTTTACAAATTACACATTATAATTTTTACAAATTTCTTCTAGAAAGAAAAGCACTGGGAGTAGGGGCTGTGGCTTTGTATCCCCTATGCCTAAAACAGGACCTGTCAAAATGTAAGTGTTCAATAAATATTTGAGGAAGGAAGGGAGGGAAGGGAGGGGGGAGAGGAGGGAAGGGGAGGGGAGGGGGGAGAAGGAGAAACCTATACCCTTAGTTCAAAGTGTAATTTACTGTTGGCCTGCCTTCCAAATGACTTAACTGAATACCTTTCTAAAGGCAGAATTGTATGTTTATTTTTAGTTGAGTCTTTATTCTGAATAAAGTCTTTCTGGCAATAAACATGCAAATGATTTTTCAATAATGATAATAAATTTTAAAAGTTGGTGTGTTACAATGCCTAGCATTCTTAATTCCCTCTGCTTCAATCCACAACACAATATGAAGATTTGAGGAACCTCTTCTGGGAGAACTTTATTTAAATTTCAGAGGAAAATGTCCTCCTGGTTAATATGACTGAAACTCCCTGCCAATTTGTGAGTGGAAATTCATAGGCTTTGGAATAACAATGACCTGGGTTTCAAGTTCTGGTTCTGCTGCTTACTATCCTTGTGATCTTGGACAAACTATTTAACCTCTCTGAGCCTTCTTTCCTCATTTGTAAAATGAGGACATAAATCCTCTCTCTTGGGATTACTGTCAGGATTCAATGAGACACATAAACAAAGTACCTAAAACATGAAAGGAACTTAATCAATATTAACTTTTAAAATCACAAAGACCCATGATAAAAAGGAATAAAAAATGTCTGCCTATGATACATCATTACATACTGTTTGGAAGTTGTTTTTACGCAGCACATTTTTATCACCTCTAAGATGTGGCTCAGTCTTGGCAACTACTTGCCATGTAAAATGGAGATCTTTCTCATCCACCACATAGCTCAGCTGATTTATTACACAGGTTCTGAGCTCCCAAGCTTGGCAGAGCCCTCTGGAGTGAGTGACAGCTACACTAACACCAGGAGAGTTGAGATCAAATTTCCCGTTCTTTGGTCACACAAACCAGTCAGCTCATCAAGTCATGTGAAAGAAGTCCACCTGACATCCAATCTAAAACCACAGCTGTACTCAAAGAAATAAAGTTCAGCAGGAAACATAAAATGGAAGAATCAAATATTTCCCTCTCTTCTCTTGATCATCTCCCCTCCACAACTACTCACAAGCCACACTCAGAAGCTCAGCTTCTGCTCTCAGAAACCACATGTTCACTCCCTTACTTTATTCAGTCTCTGCTTAGTGTCACCTCTTCAGAGAGACCTCCCTCATGTCTTCATCTGATAGCATCTCCTGTTTCTTTCCCTTTATCCTGCTTAATTTTTTTCATAGAACTTATTACTATCTGAAGTCATGTCATAGGTTTATGTTTATCTGAGTACTATCTGCTTCTTCCACTCCCATGTAAGCTCGAAGAAGACCAGGTCTTTCTCTCCTTGTTATGTTGTTATTATAATTCACTGCTGTATCCCTAGCATTTAAAACTTATCTGATTTGCAGCAACATGGATGGACCTAGAGATTATCCTACTAAGTGAAGTAAGTCAGAAAGAGAAAAACAAATATCATATGATATCGTTTATATGTGGAATCTAAAATATGACACAAATGAACTTATCTATGAAAACAGAAACAGACTCACAGACATCGAGAACAGACTTGTGGTTGCCAAGGGGGATGGGAGTGGGGGAGGGATGGATTGGGAGTTTGCAATTAGCAGATGCAAACTATTATATATAGAAAAGATAAACAACAAGGTCCTATTGTATAGCACAGATAACTATATTCACTATCCTGCGATAAGCCATAATAGAACAGAATATGAAAAAGAATGTATATATATGTATAACTGAATCATTTTGCTGTACAGCAGAAATTAACACAACATTGTAAATCAGCTATATACTTCAATAAAATAAATTTTAAAAAACTTATCTGGGCACATAGCAGATGCTCAATAAATATTTGTTAACTGAATGTCAAAAGATCTGTTGCTAAGATAATATTACATACTATTTATATTATTTATTGTCAGGTCCCCCCAAATTCTATTAGTTAAGAACTATTATTATTATCCCCATTTTGTAGGGGAAGAAACTAAGTTTTAACAAGCTCAAGGAGCTTGAGGAGACACAGAGATTGCTTGTGGAGTCAAATCTACACCTATGCCTTTAATTCCTACACCTCATGGCTCTCTGGAGAGTTGGAGAGTGGGCAAGTGATTAGATTAATGGACCTTTAAATTCACTCCCAAGTCTGTGACAATAGGAAAACACTCAGAAGTTTATACAATGTTGTCAAAAAGTGAAACATTTTACTAGGAAGTAAATTTGTCCATCCCTCTCAGTAGGAACTGGATATGTAACTCAAGTAAGTCAAGTAGTGGGACAAGCAAAGACCATATTCTACAAAGGACAGTGTTCTTTAACTGTACCATTGGAGCCAGCACAGATTGACCTTATAAAGGTCCTTTTGGGAACACAAGAAATGTCCTCTACCCCAAATCACCTGTTCTGTTCCTGTTCAAAAGACACACAGCAGAAAAGTAGTTGGTATTGAGAACAGAGGGAATGGGGAGCAAACAATAGTCCAAGTGAATATAAGAAGCACATAGCTGGGGTCATACAAAACCTTGTGGCCACTGGAAGAAGGCAACTCCAAGTTCTGGGGGAGGTTTGCTTAAGAATGACCATGGAGGGCTTCCCTGGTGGCGCAGTGGTTGAGAATCTGCCTGCCAATGCAGGGGACACGGGTTCGAGCCCTGGTCTGGGAAGATCCCACATGCCACAGAGCAACTGGGCCCGTGAGCCACAATTACTGAGCCTGCACGTCTGGAGCCTGTGCTCCGCAACAAGAGAGGCCGCGATAATGAGAGGCCCGCACACCGCGATGAAGAGTGGCCCCCGCTTGCCACCAACTAGAGAAAGCCCTCGCAGAGAAACGAAGACCCAACACAGCCATAAATAAAATAAATAAATTAAAAAAAAAAAAAAAAACAGAATGACCATGGATTTTTAGAGAATAACGGAAGATTGTTGCACACACAGGGAGCTAACTCCTCTCTTTTCTGAGCACTTCTTACCCATCACATGTTAGTCAGTTATTCGTTTTGTGGACTGAAAAAAAAAAATGCACAACGTGAGAGTTGTGAGTTGAGTTTTATTTGGGGCAAAATGAGGACTGTAGCCCACGAGACAGCATTTCAGATAATTCTGAGAAACTGCTCCAAAGAGGTAGGAGGAGAGGTCAGTGTTATATATGATTTTAGGTAAGGCGGGTAAGTGCAGTCAAGCACACTTTTTGGCAGAGGCTTGCTGCTAGTCATGAGGAGCAAATGTCACAGTTAATGATTTTAGTGCTTTTCTAGATATGAGGAGAGGCAAGAGCTGGGCTCATAAAATCTTCTGAAAATATCTAACTATCTGAAGATCTGTTCTGCCAGTTTTTCCCAGAGCACAGAGTGCCTCATTCCTGATCTCCACCCTGAACTCCTTTCAGGGGGTGTTGAAGGTCAGCAGCTGCTGTGGCTCATGGTTTAATCCTTGTAGAGGTAGATGGTAAGTGCCAATTTTGTAGTTGGCAGGGTCCCCTCATGGTCATAAATTTGACCATTGTTTGGGAGGCATTTCATGACCATTTATTCTCATGGTGTTAGGAATGCTCATTCCCAGGTCTGGCGAAGATTTTATTGATAGGCCACTCAATGTGCTATTATTGGACTAGGCCTTATTAAGAGTAGCCAAAAGCCTCTGGACCACCTGTGTTACTAGTCTGTTATGGTCCAGGAAAAAATTCTCTCATTGCATCTTCCCATAGCTAGAGTTATACTATTACAATCATTGATCTCATATAGAACTATGTATTTTTGTCAGAGGCTGAGTAACACATTTGGTAATGCAAGAAACAACAATCTTGTAAAATAAGCAAAATACAAATAACATAGCTAGCTGTATTAGTAAAGTCATAAGTAAGAATTTAAGCTAAGAACTTCCATTAGGTGTAGCCCAGTGTATCCCCAGGACATCTGACTTAGTCTGTTCTGTACCAGTCCTTATCTTTAAGGGAAATTATATATTGGCACTATCCATAAGTCTCCCAGCCCAATTTCCTAGTGTTACTAGGCTGGTTATGTTAGTATAATTTGTTTCCAACATAAAGGGTGTCTTAAAACTTAAATGATCATAGCTTGATGTTAACCACATAAATCCATCCCATAATTGTGGGACGTTTTATTCCTTGGCTGAAATTTTGCTGTTGCTCAGATTGAGCTTGAGTAAATTTAGAGGAAAATTTATATTTATGGCCAGGGTCAGAACATGTATTATTAATTGGTTAGGTGAGGGGACCCCACCTAGTAATATCAATAGTGGCCTGAACAGGACTATAATATCTTTCTTCTAGAATAAATTTCCTAAGGGCCAATCAATTAGAGCCTTGGAGTGGAGAAATCCACCAAGGTAACCTAGAAGTACTAGACACAGGTAGGTAGCCACAAACCCAACAGTTGGATTGATTTTTAAAACTAGCATAGCATTGTGCCTATGATAGAAAAACATTTGGTTCATATTCAAAAGTCCTGGAAGTCAAGAAAACATTATAAATGACTGTACGGGTCAGGTCAAGGTTCTCAGTCCAGCTGTCTGCTTCTGATGTCCTCTTCTTGTCCTGGTATAAGTGTAGTTTCTCCTTTGTTTGAATGTTGTTTTAAGGTGAGTTTGAGGTCAGCAGTACTCCCTATAGACCAGTCTGGTGCAGGGGCCCTTTGAAAGTGGAGATTAATCCAAGAGTCAATTCCCTTCAGTTTCACTGTGCATGAGCTAGTTAAGAGCACCTGACAAGGGTCCTTTCACCTAGGTTGGAGATAGTCCTTTAAATTATGTCTTTCACAGTATGCATAATCCCCTGTTTGCAGGTCATGGGGCAGCTGATCTCCATCCAAAGACAGCTTACTGAGATAAGCTTAAGAAACAAACTTAGTGTTCTTTTAATAATTCAATTAAACTTTACATTAATATAACATAACAACAAGGAACTATGTGGGAAGTGAGTCTAAGTAAATACAGAACTCAGTTAACAAAACTGAAATTTAATATTCATTGAAACATAATCTTTTTCTCTCTAAAATTACCCTCATGTCTACCAAATATAGCCAAATTAAGACTAATTTGTTTGCAAAATAAGTCTGGTCTCAATAAACTTGGCCTGATGATTTATATAAGTGTAATTGATAATATACGATTTTCTTTTTGGTTTTGCTAAAACTTCTATGAGTCTCAGGCTGAACTTTTAAAAGACCTGTCAGGGCTAGGAAAGTCACACCAATGGCTTGTCACAGATTTCGCCTAACAGATTTAGGTGAATTCCTCCCTTTTCAAGGTCCTCCAAGTACCTTGAGATTCCTCTACCTGTGAAGAGTTGGCCTTCCTAATTTATCTGATAAACTTTCTGGGAACCTAAGAGTTTCCAATCTCTGGAGGGATCAGATAAAGAAAAAAGATAAATGTTTCAATTCTGTTTACAAATGTATAATTTACCAAATTACTGTAAGTCATAATTAGCTTGAGAAGAAGAGTTTCTTTATACCTGGAAAACACAGATTAAAAGACAGTAATATTCCATACAAATCAATTTTCACTGCAAAGTAAAGGAGCTCTTACAGTGGAGGATTACTGGACTGAATGTCAATATTATGACATAGTATGAGTGTGTTTCATGTTTGGTAATTGCAATCATTGTTGCTTTTGTTGTGGTCATCCATGTACAATGCTTGGTGTCAGTCTATTTATCTCTTGTAAAAATAAAATACAGTGTGTGTGAAAAAAAAAAAAGACAGTAATATTCCAGATAGAAACCAGAAAATTATAATCATATTCACCAGTTCACTCAGTCCTATGTAACTAATCCATTTTGGTAACAGTTTATGAAGCCATCAGATTTCTCATTAGAATTCTTTAATTTCTTACCCAGTTCAGCATTATGATCTGAAAGTCAGAAACTTATATATATCCAAAAGTTCTTTCTATAAATCTTCTTGAAGAGGAAGTATTGTTGCAAAGGCATCAGAGTAAAACCATAACTGTCTATTATGACAAAAAACTTAAGAAGGCATGGTTTAAAAAACCTGATTACAACACAATTGACAAAGAAACTTCATTACTGCTGTGCCATACAACACTTTAAGACAATAACTAGAATTATGATTGATAACATTTTTCCAGGACATATCAGAATTTTAGGAATTCCATAGAATTTCTAGAATATCTAATTAATAACATTTACCATACAATATAACCTAAGAAGATTTATTACTCATTTGACAATACTTCTCATGTAATTTAACATACCAAATGAACCTAGTTAGTCTAATATCTCTCTTTGGGGTGTATCAGGGGCCCTTTGAAGCATCCCAAAGTTAGCTAGAGTTCAAAGAAATATCATTACAATTTAATTTGATTTGGGAAGTTTTGTCAACAAAATATCAAAAAACATTTAAAACAGTCAGATAGGGTCACAGGTCACTGTGAAACAATAGTTATTCACTTAGTCAAAGTGACAATAAAAAATTTCAGAGTCAAATACAGAACAGATCACATAAAATGTAAATAAACTTAAAATCTGTTAACAAAGGCAGTTCAACATTTTAAGAAAACGTGTCCTATTTAACAGAGAGAAAAGTCCAATTCAATTTTTGCACCAGCTTAGTTTTAAATTTTATTTGCTCAATTAAATTTATTCTAAACTTAGTCAGTCTTGACCATGCACAAACTCTTTTCTCAGGGTCCACTTCCCGCAAGGCTTCCATCACTTTCTGTATCCATGTGAGTTTGTCCCTTATTTTTTTTCCATCCAGAAACAACCAGCTCTAAGACAACTTACTTTCTTTTCCTTTAATAAGATGCAATTCCATTCCTCATACCTTCTTTACTGAAAACATACAACTTACTTTTCTACTGTATACCGAAATATTTCCCTTATTATTTCAAGTAGCTTTAATTACATATTTAAATTAGAATCCTCAATTCTTAAAAACCTTAATTTCTAGTGAAAACTAAGAAGTAAGCAATTATGAACTTTTACATTAGCATTCTGCAGATTGGTGAACATAAATACCAGTAATAATTTCTTTAAATTGGGCTTTTTTATAGAAAATATCTCAGTGTGGCACCAAACATATTTATTAATAGTTCTAAATCTTTACTTTCTCTGTAAAAGGAAGCCAATGTTCAGTAATTAATGTTTCAGTATTTTATTTTATTTGGAAATGACTTAGATATTCAATAAACTTTCATCATGTAACTTCATTTAACAAAACTCTAAAATTTCAAGTTACCAAATATATAGACAGATTATTTTTAAGTAGACATTCTGAAAACAATATTCCTAAAGTGTTCACCCAAAGCTCTCATCTCATTTACATTTAATTTACTTATAAAAAATTTCATCATACCATGGTATTTATTTATTCATTTATTTGCTGACAAATTTGCAACAGATATAAGAGGATCATAGGTCACTGTGAAACAACAGTTATTCACTTAGCCAAAGTAACTTATACAGTAAAATATTTCAAAGGCAAACACAGAACAGATCACTTAAAGTTAAATAAAGATCTTATTTGACTTCTATTAAACCTAGGTACAATAAAGGTATTATACTTAATGTTGATGACTCTAAAGATATACCTATATGTTTCTTTTTATCTTTATTTTATTTATTCTTTTATACAGCAGGTTCTCATTTGTTATCCATTTTATACATATTAGTGTACATATGTCAATTCCAATCTCCCAATTCATCACACCACCACCACCACCCACCACCACTTTCCCCCCTTGGTGTCCATATGTTTGTTCTCTACATCTGTGTCTCAATTTCTGCCCTGAAAACTGGTTCATCTGTACCATTTTTCTAGGTTCCACATATACGTGTTAATATATGATTTTTGTTTTTCTCTTTCTGACTTACTTCACTCTGTATGACAGTCTCTAGATACATCCACGTCTCTACAAATGACCCAATTTCGTTCCTTTTTATGGCTGATTAATATTCCATTGTATATATGTACCACTTCTTCTTTATCCATTCATCTGTCGATAGGCATTTAGGTTGCTTCCATGACCTGGCTGTTGTAAATAGTGCTGCAATGAACATTGGGGTGCATGTGTCTTTTTGAATTATGGTATTCTCTGGGTATAGGCCCAGTAATGGGATTGTTGGGTCATATGGTAATTCTATTTTTAGTTTTATAAGGAACCTCCATACTGTTCTCCATAGTGGCTGTATCAATTTACATTCTCACCAACAGTGCAAGAGGGTTCCCTTTTCTCCACACCCTCTCTAGCATTTGTCGTTTGTAGATTTTCTGATGATGCCCAATCTAACTAGTGTGAGGTGATACTTCATTGTAGTTTTGATTTGCCTTTCTCTAATAATTAGTGATGTTGAGCAGCTTTTCATGTGCTTCTTGGCCATCTGTATATGTTCTATGGAAAAATGTCTATTTAGGTCTTCTACCCATTTTTGGATTGAGTTGTTTGTTTTTTTAATATTGAGCTGCATGAGCTGTTTATATATTTTGGAGATTAATCCTTTGTCCGTTGATTCATTTGCAAATATTTTCTCCCATTTTGAGGGTTGTCTTTTCGTCTTGTTTGTAGTTTCCTTTGCTGTGCAAAGGCTTTTAAGTTTCATTAGGTCCCATTTGTTTATTTTTGTTTTTATTTCTATTACTCTAGGAAGTGGATCAAAAAAAAGATCTTGCTATGATTTATGTCAAAGAATGTTCTTCCTATGTTTTCCTCTAAGAGTTCTATACTGTTCTGTCTTATACTTAGGTCTTTAATCCATTTTGAGTTTATTTTTGTGTATGGTGTTAGGGAGTGTTCTAATTTCATTGTTTTACATGTAGCTGTCCAGTTTTCCCAGCACCACATATCGAAGAGACTGTCTTTCTCCATTGTATATCCTTGCCTGCTTTGTCATAGATTAGTTGACCATAGGTGAGTGGGTTTATCTCTGGGCTTTCTATTCTGTTCCATTGATCTATATTTCTGTTTTTGTGCCTGTACCATATTGTCTTGATTACTGTAGCTTTATAGTATAGTCTGAAGTCAGGGAGTCTGATTCCTCCAGCTCCGTTTTTTTCCCTCAAGACCACTTTAGCTATTCGGGGTCTTTGTGTCTCCATACAAATTGTGAAATTTTTTGTTCTAGTTCTGTAAAAAATGCCATTGGTAATTTGATAGGGATTGCATTGAATCTGTAGATTGCTCTGGGTAGTATAGCCATTTTCACAACATTGATACTTCCAATCCAAGAACATGGTATATCTCTCCATCTTTTTCTATCATCTCTAATTTATTTCAGCAGTATCTTATAGTTTTCTGCATACAGGTTTTTGTCTCCCTAGGTAGGATTATTCCTAGGTATTTTATTCTTTTTGTTGCAATCGTAAATGGGAGTGTTTCCTTAATTTCTCTTTCAGATTTTTCATCATTAGTGTATCGGAATGCAAGAGAATTCTGTGCTTTCCGTCTTTTTCTTAACTTTGTATCCTGCAACTTTACCAAATTCATTGATTAGCTCTAGTAGTTTTCTGGGGGCATCTTTAGAATTCTCTATGTATAGTATCATGTTATCTGCAAACAGTGATAGTTTTCCTTCTTCCTTTACCATTTGAATTCCTTTTATTTCTTTTTGTTCTCTGATTGCCGTGGCTAGGACTTCCAAAACTATGTTGAATAATGGTGGTGAGAGTGGACATCCTTGTCTTGTTCCTGATCTTAGAGGAAATGCATTCAGTTTTTCACCATTGAGAATTATGTTTGCTATGGGTTTGTCATATATGGCCTTTATTATGTTGAGGTAGGTTCCCTCTATGCCCACTTTCTGGAGTGTTTTTATCATAAATGGGTGTTGAATTTTGTCAAAAGCTTTTTCTGCATCTATTGAGATGATCATATGGTTTTTCTTCTTCAGTTTGTTAATATGGTGTATCACATTGATTGATTTGCTTATATTGAAGAATCCTTACATCCCTGGGATAAAGCCCACTTGATCATGGTGTATGATCCTTTTAATGTGTTGCTGGATTCTGTTTGCTAGTGTTTTGTTGAGGATTTTTGCATCTATATTCATGAGTGATATTGGTCTGTAATTTTCTTTTTTTGTAGTATCTTTGTCTGGTTTTGGTATCAGGGTGACGGTGGCCTCATAGAATGAGTTTGGAAGAGTTGCTCCCTCTGCAATTTTTTGGAAGAGTTTGAGAAGGATAGGTGTTAGCTCTTCTCTAAATGTTTGATAGATTTCACCTTTGAAGCCATCTGGTCCTCGACTTTTGCTTGTTGAAAGATTTTTAATCACAGTTTCAATTTCATTACTTGTGATTGGTCTGTTCATATATTCTATTTCTTCCTGTTTCAGTCTTCGAAGGTTAAACCTTTCTAAGAATTTGTCCATTTCTTCCATGTTGTCCATTTTATTGGAAAGAGTTGCTTGTAGTAGTCTCTTAGGATGATTTGTATTTCTGTGTTGTCTGTTGTAACTTCTCGTTTTTCATTTCTAATTTTACTGATTTGAGTCCCCTCTCTTTTTTTCTTGATGAGTGTGGCTAATGGTTTATCAATTTTGTTTATCTTCTCAAAGAACCAGCATTTAGTTTTATTGATCTTTGCTATTGTTTTCTTTGTTTCTATTTCATTTATTTCTGCTCTGATCTTTATGATTTCTTTCCTTCTGCTAACTTTGGGTTTTGTTTGTTCTTTTTTCTCTAGTTCCTTTAGGTGTAATGTTATATTGTTTATTTGAGATTTTTTCTTGTTTCTTAAGGTAAGCTTGTATAGCTTTAAGTTCCCTCTTAGAACTGCCTTTGCTGCATCCCATAGGTTTTGGATTGTTGTGTTTCCATTGTCATTTGTCTCTAGGTATTTTTTTATTTCCTCTGATTTCTTCAGTGATGTCTTGGTTTTTTAGTAACGTATTGTTTAGCCTCCATGTGTTTGTGTTTTTTATGTTTTTTTCCCTGTAATTCATTTCTAATCTCATAATGTTGTGGTCAGGAAAGTTTCTTGATATGATTTCAATTTTCTTAATTTTACTGAGGCTTGATTTGTGACCCAAGATGTGATCTATCCTGGAGAATGTTCTGTGCGCACTTGAGAAGAAAGTGTAATCTGCTGTTTTTGGATGGAATGTCCTATAATTATCAATTAAATCTATCTGGTCTATTGTGTCATTTAAAGCTTGTGTTTCCTTATTAATTTTCTGTTTGGATGATCTGTCCATTGGTGTAAGTGAGGTGTTAAAGTCCCCCACTATTATTGTGTTACTGTCAATTTCCTCTTTTATAGCTGTTAGCAGTTGCCTTATGTATTGAGGTGCTCCTATGTTGGGTGCATATATATTTATAATTGTTATATCTTCTTCTTGGATTGATCCCTTGATCATTATGTAGTGTCCTTCCTTGTCTCTTGTAACATTCTTTATTTTAAAGTCTATTTTATCTGATATGAGTATTGCTACTCCAGCTTTCTTCTGATTTCCATTTGCATGGAATATCTTTTTCCATCCCCTCACTTTCAGTCTGTATGTGTCCCCAGGTTTGAAGTGGGTCTCTTGTAGACAGCACAAGGGTCTTGTTTTTGTATCCATTCAGCAAGCCTGTGTCTTTCGGTTGGAGCATTTAATCCATTCACGTTTAAGGTAATTATCGATATGTATGTTCCTATTACCATCTTCTTAATTGTTTTGGGTTTGTTTTTTGTAGGTCGTTTTCTTCTCTTGTGTTTCCCACTTAGAGAAGTTCCTTTAGCATCTGTTGTAGAGCTGGTTTGCTGGTGCTGAATTCTCTTAGCTTTTGCTTGTCTGTAAAGCTTTTGATTTCTCCATCAAATCTGAATGAGATCCTTGCCGTGTAGAGTAATCTTGGGTGTAGGTTCTTCCCTTTCATCACTTTAAATATGTCATGCCACTCCCTTCTGGCTTGTAGAGTTTCTGTTGAGAAATCAGCTATTAACCTTATGGGAGTCCCCTTATATGTTATTTGTCGTTTTTCACTTGCTGCTTTCAATAATTTTTCTTTGTCTTTGTTTTTTGGCAGTTTGATTACTATGTGTCTCGGTGTGTTTCTCCTTGGGTTTATCCTGTATGGGACTCTCTGCGCTTCCTAGACTTGGGTGGCTATTTCCTTTCCCATGTTAGGGAAGTTTTCGACTATCATCTCTTCAAATATTTTCTCAGGTCTTTTCTCTCTCTCTTCTCCATCTGGGACCTCTATAATGCGAATGTTGTTGCGTTTAATGTTGTCCCAGAGGTCTCTTAGGCTGTCTTCATTTCTTTTCATTTTTTTTCTTTATTCTGTTCCACAGCAGTGAATTCCACTATTCTGTCTTCCAGGTCACTTATCCGTTTCTTCTGCCTCAGTAATTCTGCTATTGATTCCTTCTAGTGTAGTTTTCATTTCAGTTATTTTATTGTCCATCTCGGTTTCTTTGTTCTTTAATTCTTCTAGGTCTTTGTTAAACATTTCTTGCATCTTCTCGATCTTTGCCTCCACTCTTTTTCTGAGGTCCTGGATCATCTTCACTATCATTATTCTGAATTCTTTTTCTGGAAGGTTGCCTATCTCCACTTCATTTAGTTGTTTTTCTGGGGTTTTTTCTTGTTCCTTCATCTGGTACATAGCCCTCTGCCTTTTCCTCTCGTCTATCTTTCTGTGAATGTGATTTTAGTTCCACAGGCTGCAGGACTGTAGTTCTTCTTGCTTCTGCTGTCTGCCCTCTGGTGGATGAGGCTATCTAAGAAGCTTGGTGCAAGTTTCCTGATGGTAGAGCTGACTGTTGCTCTGGTGGGCATTGCTCAGTAAAACTTTAATCTGCTTGACTGCTGATGGGTGGGGCTATGTTCCCTCCCTGTTGGTTGTTTGGCCTGAGGTGACCCAACACTGGAGCCGACCTGGTCTCTTTGGTGGGGTTAATGGCAGACTCTGGGAGGGCTCATGCCAAAGAGTGCTTCCCAGAACTTCTGTTGCCAGTGTCCTTGTCCTCACAGTGAGAGACAGCCATCCCCTGCCTCTGCAGGAGACCCTCCAACACCAGCAGGTAGGTCTGATTCAGTCTCCTATGGGGTTACTGCTCCTTCCCCTGGATCCCAATGCACACACTACTTGTGTGTGCCCTCCAAGAGTGGAGTCTCTCTTTCCCCCAGTCCTGCAATCAAATCCCACTAGGCTTCAAAGTCTGATTCTCTAGGAAATCCTCCTCCCATTGCCAGACCCCGAGGTTGGGAAGCCTGATGTGGGGCTCAGAACCTTCACTCCAGTGGGTGGATTTCTGTGGTATAATTGTTCTCCAGTTTGTGAATCACCCACTCAGCAGTTATGGGATTTGATTTTATTGTGATTGTGCCCCTCCTACCATTTCATTGTGGCTTCTCCTTTGTCTTTGGATGTGGGGTATGATTTCTGGTGAGTTCCAGTGTCTTCCTGTAGATGATTGTTCAGCAGTTAGTTGTGATTCTGGTGCTCTCGCAAGAGGGAGTGAGGGCACGTCCTTCTACTCCACCTTCTTGAACCCATGCCAAGTTATATCTATATTAATTAGATTGACAAACAAACATTGACACCAGGTATTAATTTAATACTGAATATTTCCAGTTCACATGAACCTGAAATTAATTCTGGCCAGTTACCTTCTGTATTTCTGAGAATTTATATAAGTGCTTAATTTCCTTTAAGCCAATTAAGTAGAGGTCACTACTTACAAATTAATTTTTGTAATACTATCCATATGTAAATATGTAAAGACATATAGACTGACACAAACAGAGCTCTCATAGCTCTGTTTTCTAATCTTAGTCATGAATCAGGTATTACAATATAAAACTCAGTAATTTATAAATAGCTTTTGTAATAAGTTAAATTAAAATGGCTTCTTTTCCTGTTTTTTCTCCCCCTCACACCCAGGAATTAGAGATGACCTAAATAAGATAAGTGTTCCTGAGAGCCTGGTCTCAAGGCACAGGGAGAAAATCAAATTTTCCTAGTAGGACTTATTCCTTCAGGGTCAGAATTCTGAAAAGAGTTTTTCTCTCTCAGGCTAGTTTTCTCCAACAAGTGCGTACGCAATAAAAGAGTCCATTTTTGGCTATCTTTTAGAGCAAACTTTTCTTTTAATTCCCGATTAAGTAGGTACTTGCAAGTATAAGTTTTGGATGTTCATATACCTGGCTGGGGTGTTAGTTGGAGGCTAGCTTCCCAATGCCCATTGTTTCTGTGTTTGAGAGGCTCTATTTCCCATTTTAAAGTTGAATTTGTCAGGGATAAAATTTACTAGTGAATTTGTGTGGTGGGCCAGTGTGTTGCTTGTGAGCTTAACTCCTCTAGGCATCACCCAAGAGTTGTTTCAGCTCTTTTTACATAGCTTGGTTTCTCTCTTCGGTGGTCTAAGATCACCGTGGGTGCTCAGATCACTGAATGGTCAGTTCTTATGTGAGCAAGCCTTTTAATTAATGAGTGGGTTTCCATATGAGACCATTGCACTGTATGAGGACTCTGCCTCCACTACTTCCATAAATTTCTCAGTTGCCTGAGAAAGCTGTGACCGACCAGGAAGGGTTGTTCCTTTTCTTTTGAGCAAATGCTCTCATGTAATATCCTCACTTTTATCCCAACAAACCCTATTAAGACAGCTGAATTGAGGAAAAGCCTCAGATAAACCTCTTACCTAACCACTCAGACCAGACTACTCAGCCTTTTTCAACTGAGCAGACCCCAGTATCTTTCAACCAGCTCCCACCTAGTATATTTCACCTGGGTGGGTATTTCCCTGATATCTTTCAACCAGCCCCCCTCCCCAGTATCTTTCAACTGGGGGTGGGGCTGTTACACACCACCAAATAAAACTCAGGGTCATCAGCCAATACAGGAGATCTGAGAACCAGGAGAAACTCACTCAAATTCCTCTGGATTCTCTGAGGAGGTGGATGGGCTTAGAGGCCTCTACTGGTACCAAGCATCTGGTTCCTCATAGAGTTCAGGTGAAGGAGAGAATTGTGTTTATGGCCTATTAAACATACATTGTACATCTGCTTTAGCAATTAAGGGAAAATATATTTTAAAAAATCAGAATGTAGTAACTGTGATTCAGACATCCAAAATGGAGTTAGGTGGCCATTGTGGATGTGGGTTCAGACATATTTCTATATTACTGACAACTTGAGTTTTCTAAACTTTATCAGACTTAAGGATACCACCAACTGTTTTCAAAACAATATCTACTAGCAGCTGTCAACTGCAACGTTATGGTCTCAAGGTCTCCTTGTAACTATGAAACATCTCTCTTACTTTAAAAATAATAGTGACAAATAAGACAGCTAAGCTATAGCCTCCCAGAAAAAACCTACTTGATTACTGAATATATGTAAAAAGGAAACACTCCAAAACTTATTTTTCTAGTTACCATCTAAAATAAGAGGACTCTTTTGAGAAACACTACAAGAGTGTATTTTGATCATTATCCTTATTGTAACATGTCTAATAATTTCAAATGTTTGTCCAGGTGCTATGACAAAACAATCAGAGAGAGGTAATATTTTCATAATATAATATATTGATGCTAAGCTTGTAACTCGAGATTATTTCCAACTCTCTGTCCATTCCTCAAATTAGGCAGAACTATGTCCCATTTTAGCAGGAAGTAGCCAGAGCAGTCAACACCCCATTCCCTCAAAGAGTTGGGGAAAATTGAAACAGAAATGGAACTAAAACTGAGTTCCTCTGTTAAGTTTATGATTAACCTCTCAATCTAAAACTCTATTCTCTTTCTTGTCCTGTGTCTATTCCTCCTCAAATTGAGGAATAACAAAGAAAAGGGGGAATTGTAACTGAGCAGGACCCTATGAGTCCTTCTCAGAATAAATCCCCACCCATGTTTTCTGCCTACCTTCTGTCTGTAGGAAAAACTTTAGTCAAAGAGTCAATTTAATCAGAGAAGAAAGGAAAACTGTCAAACAAGACAAAATAACAATACTTTAACCATTAAACAAAGCCAAGGACCTTTTGTTCTACCTCAAGGACTATAGATAATATTCTGAGCCATGTCCTTTGAGCTGTTTTGCAGATACTGAAATGCAGATACTGAAATCCCCACCATGTGAGAGAATTTAACTGTATGTTGCCCACAAGCATGTAGACCTCAGACTGGTTGAAACCAGAAGGTTGATGATGCTGACTCCCAATTACCTCACCACCAACTGATCAGAAGAATGTCCACATGCTGATCACACCCTGTTCTTTGAATCATTACCAGTGTACAAAGGCCAGGTTTCAGAATCACTCTCTCCCTTTCCCCTTTAACAGGCATTATCCATAGTAAGGAGCTTGTGCTTCCAACTCTGACTTGGCATTTGCTTCCCAGAGGACCTAACCAACACACTGACCAGGTGCAGGGCCAGGCCAACAGCCCTCATGCTATCAGAGGGCCAATGTAGGGAAGAGGGCATGAGACACAAGCAGAATGGATGAAGGGAGGCTGCTGAGGGAGGGCATGCTTTATGGTTTCTGGGCAACAAATTTTGTGCTTGGTGGGCTTCTGAGACCCTCTGTTAAAGGAAGAACAGAGGTTAGAATCTGCAGAAGGCCAGCAGCAGCAGCAGGGGTGGAATAAAGCAGAGCTGAGCACCATCTCCCTAGGTCTTTTCCTCCTCCTCCTCCCTTGTTGGGGCTTCATATGGATAGTTACAAATCAGAAGTTTTTTAACTGTGGATTCCTGCATTTTTCTTATAACACATTTCTTTAACTACCACAACTGATTCTCATGTTGCTGACTATATTTACATTTCCTGAAAAAGGAGAAAAGAATCTTTTTTCATCACAAGAGTATGTTCTGTCTTCAGAGACCACAGATATTCTGAGATAGGCTGGGACCTGGGACTTGAGACCATTTACTGCAGTGCTTGCTTGCACCTGGACGAACATCTTCTCAAGCAACTGAATGTAAAGAAACTATAAGGGACTAAAAATAACTGCATGCATGTGCAGTTGGGGCAAATTATGAACAATAAGGTACAAAAAGGCCAAAACCCAATTGCCACTTCTGAGGTGCCAGGAGCAAAAAGCAGGGTACCATGCATAAACCCTGTACACAGCACCACCAAGGGGATGGGCAGACCACCTAAGCCACCCCTCCAGCCCAATCCACTGATCTGTACCGACCTTCACCCCATTTAAGAGACCAGCCCACCTCCCTGGGGGAGCAAGCAAGGGCACCTCTTACTTGGTTTTGTTCCCTCGTGCTGCAGCATGAGCCCCAATAAAGCCCTGCCTGAATTTCATCTGGCCTATTGTCAATTTCTATTGATTAAAGAATCCAAGAACCCAGGTTGGTAACATTACCCCTCAGGAAATGCCAAGGGTCCGGGGAGTCACAAGCCAGGAACTGTCGATGAAGACCAAATATATACAGGAAATATAGATTTGGTCATTCAGATCACCAAATATATCTTTTTCCTATAAACTATAATATCACACATGCAAGGTAGACGTGTCCTACTTTCCTGCCAGCACCTGAACAATGGAGACTCATTCCTAGGTGACAGTTTCAGAAAAATGGGGCTCTGTCCCTGTTCTTCTGAGTTCCTGCAGGTGTGAGTCACTGTCAGCTCTGTTCTCTAGGGGTAGTCTGTCCTGAATGTGAGAAAAGCACTTTATTACAAGGGGGAAGCTTTGTGAGGGAAGCTGGCCAAGACAGGTCACTACAGTCCAAGGAGTAGAAGCATTAGCTTTATTCGATCTAATGCTACTTGGTTCCATTCTGTTCTCGACACCTCAGGATAGTCCACCTAACCTGGACTCATCTCACCCAAACCTTTGTTTCCTTATAGAGAGACCAAGGGAAAGTCAGGTCATTTAATTTCAAAAGAAGAAATTTCTCTCTCATCTTCCAATTCTTAGAGTCACATCAGGGAACCAGGGTGAGAACAGTGAGGCTCTCATGTTGGGCACATAATTTAAAGGGGTGCAGAAATCTTTGAAATCAAGATAAATAATATTTTAACACTATTTTAAAAATAAAAATTAGTGTAAAAATTCTATGATTTTCAAAAATATCAATAGTTTAAATAAAGACAGGATTAGTATGGCTGATTTCCCTTTTGCCTACAGCTCTAATAACATCTGGCAGGGCAAGGTTGCAAATCTTATCTGAACCTACTGAACCAGAGTTTCCGGGAAATCTGTGTTTTATAAAGTTTTCAAGGGGATTCGTATGCACACCAAAGTTTGTGGAGTATAGGAAAGATGTTCTGATGATCTCTGAAGTTACACCTCACTTTTTTTCAATTTAAAAATATCTCTATAGGCGGCATGAGAGTTTTAGAAAAGGAAGCCATGTTTAGCCTGGGAAATAGACCCCAAATACGCCAGTATCTGCAGTTCGTTCCATATTTCTCTCCCAATACTTCTGAATTACCAAAAAGATTAGGAATCACTGGTATAAGGTTTGCAAAGTCCGGGTCAATCTCTTTCCCAAGTGACAGCCACAAGCAAACGTTGTATCACGCCCCATCTGAAGAAAAGATAAAGGTGAACTAATAAAGAAACATCAGTTAATGTGCACTGTGACCTGGAGCAACAGCTCTCCCCTCTTTGGGCCTCAGTGTTCTAACTTAAATCCAGAAGAACATGATCCCTAAAACCCAGTCCAAAACAATCTGACCAGACAGAGAGAAAAATTCCTCATTCCACTCAGGTTTTGTAAAGAAAGAGATACTAAGTCACAAAGTAGGGGATCTCATTCTTCATGGGTAACCATGCAAAATTTTTGCTCAAGTCATATGCATGCAAATGGCCTCCAAATCTTAAGCACATCAGCTCTACATTGGGATGGGAAACTTCCATACTGTGTTTTGGTAAATTCAAATGGTGATGGTCATCATACACTTCCAGGGATGGCAAACCTTCAGGGTTCTTATACTTCCAGGGATAGCAGAACTTCAGGGTTCTTCCTCAGTCCTCCTAAGGAAAGCAAAAATTGACAAGTTACTGCTCAGGCTGTCAGCCCCATACTGTTACCAATTTTCTAATGTTATGTGCTAAAATAAAAGTTGAAATGAAAACACTGAACTTTCATTAATTCAAGTTCTACATCATTTACCAGGTATGGGACCAAGAACTGATCACTTAATCCAGCTGGATCTCAAATTCCCCAAACTTAAAGTTGAGGATAATGATTATAACTATAATTTCTATTTCACAAAGTTGTCTTTAGGTTCAAATGGCATGAAATACATATGAAGGTGTAAACCATGATACAAATGTAAGGTGCTGCTGTTAGTCAACAGTCTAAAACAGAAACTTTCCAACTTTTTGGATAAAATCTAGGTGATCCTTAATTATTCTTTTCTTTTAATTGTGGTAAATTACACAGGACATAAAAATTTCCACCTTAACAATGGAATTAAGTATACAGTTCAGTGGGATTTGGTGTATTCACATAGTTGTGCTATCATTAAAACCATGCATCTCCAGAACTCTCTTCATCTTACAAAACTGAAACTCCATATCCATTAAACAGTAATTCCCCAACCTCTTCTTCCCTGCCCCTCCAGGCCCCCCACAACCATCATTTGACTTCCTGACTCTATGCATTTGACTATTCTACATACCTCATGTAAGTGGATTCATACAGTACTTGTCTTTTTGTGACCAGCTTATTTTGTTTAACATAAACTCCTCAAGGTTCTAGATGATCCTTCATTATTTCTCAGCTTATAAATTTAATAGGGGCAGATAGGTAACTTAAAGGGAGTAAACAAAAGAGAACATAAGTTATTAGAGAGCTAACATGTCCACTAGAACCTCAGGCTAACTGCTTATCTTGTTTGTACTCAAGCCTCCCCCACCTGTAAATTCTAATGTATTTTGTCTTGGGGGAGACACACATCTGTGTGTAAGTACAGCTTGAAGAGGGGAGAACAGAAAGGGGATACTACCACAGGTCAGAAAAAGCACAGTGAAGACCTGAGTTGGATAAGAAAACAGTAGAACTGGAAAGGAAAAGAAGAGGTTTTGTTTTTGTTTTTGTTTTTTTTCAATTTTGAAGGCAAAAAAATCCCTGTGAGTTGACTGTGGTTATTAAGGAAGAGAAAGAAGACAAAACGACTCCGTTTTCTAATTTTAGTTGTTGGAAAGATGATGATGACATAGAGATAGGTACATGAAAGGCAAATATTTGAACATCTTAAAAAGGAATATGAGGAATAAACACCAAAGGAATTATAATATTGTGTACTATACAGTACCATACAGCACAGTGGTTAAAAGTGCAGGCTCAAGAATCAGACCACCCGGGTTTGAATGCCAGCTCAACCTCTTCCAAGCTGTGTGACTTTGGATGAGTAACTTAACCTACCTGTGTCTCAATTTCATTATCAGTAAAATGGGGATAATAGTACTTCATGGAGTTATTGTGAGACTTAATTGAGTTAATACGTAAAAAACTTAGAAGCCTATTTGGTAAAGGCCTAAAACATTGTAACTATTGTGTTGTGTTTTCTATATACACATACTCACATAATTATCTCATGTGTGCTTTTTATAATGTTCACATAACCAGTTAATTAAAATGTCATTATTTCCTATTTATTCTTTTTGTTCTGAAAGAATGGAGTATTTACCTGTGTTTTTTTCTTTTAAGTTCGATCAGTTTTCTTACCAGCTTTGGGGCCCTGGCCCAATAAAAACTGGAAAAAAATTATATTTCAGATGTAACAAGAGCTAAACAGATTTTACTCATTTCAACCATTGTTTGACTTACTAATCTGCTGATTTACTGGTCCTTTCCTTCGTAAATTTTGGTTAGAATAGATTACTAATTGCCCTTTTATCTGCCTTCATCTTATTGTCCATGTTTGAACAGTATCTTTGAACACAGGCAGGAACTTCTCAAGGCCTGTAAACCTCTTTTTCACTTCTATTAAAGTAAGAGTTATAGTTACAGCTACCATATTGTAAGCATCTACTAGATACCAGGCTCTTTGCATTTTGTATTTTGCATCCTCCAAATGACAAAGTAAGGCATGTGACATTGTCTTGGTATTACATAACAGTAATGGAAAGGAGCTGGGGCTTCGCTGTGGTGTCCTGGGTGTTGTAACTGTCTGGTGACACATCTCCAACTTGTGGGTTGGCTTATAAAAGACATACCAGATAAAACTCTCCTGTGGAAAACAAAAACCAGGGCTCCTGACTCAGCTCACAAACAGCCCTTTGATCTCTCTCCCCTACACTGTGGCTCCCTAATCGCCAGGGCCAAAGAGCAGCTAAGCCATCCATAGGGACCCGCAGGTCCTTCAGAAACATTTGCTGGACAGACCACTGTGCACGAAGGGTTGATGCCGGGACAAGTAGGAGGTCACTTCAGTTTACTTACATGGGCTTCTCCCGCTTTTATGCCAATGCATTTTGCAAATTTTCAGGTTGGTGAGCTGATCAGAGACATGTCCTAAATCCAAAGGAAGAATTAGTTTTTCTTCTCAGTCTAGGAAATAGAAGTAGAGAACACATGATTAGAAATTAATAGAAATATTTTCTGAAGGAGAAATATTTCCCTTTGCTCAACTGGTAGTTCTCATTTGCCCTAATATGCGCCAACTGTGGCCAGCAGGAAAGGAAGTACAGCGGGTAGCTAAGTTAAGGCATGAATAACATAACAACAACAAAAATAATAGTAACACATATAATAACAAATCTCGTGTACTGAGTGCATCCTGTGTATTCAGTACTATGATGATGGCTTTGCATATATTACACATTTAATTCTCATGATCCTCCTGCAGGTGAAATAATGATTTTCTCATTTTGCAGAGATGGAGATTGAGACATGCAAAAGTTTAAATTAAATCATTTTCCCAGGATCATCTGGTGAGGTATCGGACCCAGGTCTAACTGATTCAAGCCCAGAGCTTTTCTGAGAGGTCATGCAGTTCCACTCAATATAACACATAGTTTCATCCCTCCCCTCTCCTGCAGGCCTCTGTGTTCTCCTAGGCCCTGGATAACTCTCATTAGTGTGCCAGACCTTTTGGCCTTCCTCATGGCAAGTGCATGGCATATTCCTAGGCTGAGTCCTTTCACAGCTAGTTGGCTTCCCTTCTTACCTCTGAAGTGGCATTCATTTACTTTACTCATTCATTTCTACCCAAACTTTTTCCCTTTTTAACTCTCTTTACTAATGGAGTTACTTCTCAGTTCCTAAAAGAAGAAAATAAAATAAAATTTAATTCATGGCAAGGTTGGTACATCAAGAGATTTTTCATTAGCACACCTAACAAAATAGGGAGTGGAGTTTAATGCCACAAGCGAAGGTCCCTTTCAGAATTTCCAGAATCATCCCAAAGTTGTGTGATGTGCCTTGAATTCCAAACCTAAAAAGACAACATGACGGTGGTCTTAGACTCCAATCTAGTCCAGGGGTTGGCTCACTGTTCTAGAAGCAAAAGCACAAATGCAGGGCATGAGAGGAAAGATAAAATAAAGGAGGAAAAAAGAAGCACACACATCACACCTTGGTAATAAGTAGGGATGGAAATTCAAAAGCCTTTGTGGAATGAGAAGATTGCAAAGAAAGTTATCATGTACCTGGGGGAGCTGGACCCAACCCAAAATTCATTCATTCATCAAAACAAAGCACTTTGTGTGTATACTTACTATGGGCCAGGCACTGCTTGTCAAAAATGTAAATTCTCTGGGTACACCCACTGAACCAGAAACTCTGGGGTTAAAGCATGGGTATCCTTGTTTTACTGAGTCCTCTCAGTGATTCTGTGCATGCTAAAGTTTGAAAGTCACTCGTCCATGGAAGATGACTATTTCCTCAAAAGTCAGCTGTAAGTTAGAATAACAAATTACACCCAGAGTCCCTGCTTCTTCAGCTAGCCAGGTCATTCAGGAAACTCATAAACCACAAAGCACATATTATTCTTTTCCTATTCTTTTCCCATCCTGTAGGGGTGGTGATGATTGTTGTAGCCAGGAGTGACAAGCAAATGAGGGAGTGAGACCAAGCAGAAGCCACAGTGACCACATCCTCTCTGACTGCTGAAGCTCTGGCAAGACTCTGGATTAGAGACAGACTAAAATGCAATGTTTCTCAAAGCGTGGTGCTCTACTACATGGATCTGAATCACTCAGGGCCTTTGTTAAGATGCAGGTTCCAGGGCTACATCCACGATCCAATGAGCTGGAATCTCTGGGGGAAATGCTGAAGAATCTGCATTTCAACAAGCACCCTAGATAATTCTGCCTGTGATGCACAGTAATGCTTGAGGATCAGTGTTCTTAGGAGTTGTGAATATTTTCTTCCAAAAAGAAAAAAAAAATTCACTTTAATCACAGCCTTTTCTGTGTAGATAGAGACCGGACAGAAGCACCAAATTTAGCCAATTTATCAATAGACCAGGGTAGCTGTTTAACCCTTAATCCTGAAAGACAGTGATTCAATTACATAGTAAATAGACTACAGGTGATACTAGAAGAGAAAGAAAGAAACAGGGAGGGTGAGGGGTGAAACTGAGCAGGACCCTATGGGGCTCCTGGGCATGAAAGCCTTTCTGTGTCCCCCATTTCTTGACCTTTCCTGAGTTCCAAAGCTCAGGTTCAAACATTTGTTAATCAGTAATGGGAGGGGATGCAGAGACAAGGGAAGGGCAGTCAAGAAACAATAGTGCAGCCTTGGGGCAGGGTCCTGGTTCAGCCTCAAGGGATAAACATAACAATATCTTTGAGCTCGTCTACAGAACTAAAACCCCCAACAAGTGGAAGATATTAACTACTTGATGAGGCATTTTTCATTCCAGAGATGGTCACAGTTTGATAACCTTTAGAACCACAAAAGCAAATCAGGAGACGACCTAGGCCAGATTAAAGGAATGCAGGTCCTGCACACACCCTGATCCTTATCAGCAATCCCACCCTTGAATCATTGCTATAAAACTCTTCACCAAATCCCCCCAGGTTGGGACACACAGTTTTGAGGGGCATGAGCCTGTTGTGTCCCCCCTTTGCCTGGCAAAGCAATAAGGTTGTTCTTTTCTGCTCCACACAAAACTCTGTCTCTGAGATTCAATTTGGCACTGGTGCATAGAGGCTGAATTTTTGGCATCAGGGGGAGCAAGAGAGAAACAAGAAAGATTGTCTATCTGTGGCTTTCAGCTACCTACTCACTAAGATGAAAACAATTCTAACATCAACTAAGAAATTTAACATAATCAATCAATCAGCCAAAGTTATTCCCAGAGCTGTGCTAAGTGCTGTACAGAAATAGAAGAGAAATATGAGGCCAGCTTTCTTCCTTTCACAGGGATTTGTGAAAACCAAGTTAGTTAAGAAAAGGAAAAGTCTGGGCTTCCCTGGTAGCGCAGTGGTTAAGAATCCACCTGCCAATGCAGGGGACACAGGTTTGAGCCCTGGTCTGGGAAGATCCCACATGCCACAGAGCAACTAAGCCCGTGAACCACAACTACTGAAGCCCATGCACCTAGAGCCCGTGTACTGCAACAAGAGAAGCCACTGAAACGAGAAGCCGGAGCACTGCAACGAAGAGTAGCCCCTGCTTGCTGCAACTAGAGAAAGCCCATGCACAGCAACGAAGACCCAATGCAGCCAAAAATAATAAATAAATAAAATAATTTTTTTTAAAAAGAAGGAAAAGTCTTTGTAAGCTGCAAAATGTTGGACAGATGTTTATGGGATTATTCTATTTATTTTCAGCTTGACTCTTTCAATATGTGGGATGAGAAAACTAAAGTCTAGAAAAATTAAGTAATTCATTAAAACCTAGACCTTTAAAACTACAGTCCTGTGCTTCTTTCACTAGCAATGTCATTTCCCTTATGGAAAAATTGGAAAGTCATATGGGGAAATGTAGATGTAAAGCAGGGGACACAAAAGAAGCCTGTGTACCTAACTCAGTACTGTGCACACAAGATATGCCGTGCTTTGGGACATTTGACTGACAACGGCTTGGAGGGAAAAGATACTGGAGCCTTTAAAATAACTGTGGAAGCCATTCAGAAGTAAGGAAATGAAGGCTGAAATTAGATGATAAGACATCAGACGAAGGATGACAAGGTAAGACAGAATCAGAAATGACAGACAAGAAGTAACTTATTCAAAAAAGTTTTCTGAGTAGCTACGAATATGCCAGGCCCTGTTCTAGGCTTTGCCAACACGACAACCAACAGTGAACAAGATAGGCAAGATCCTGGCTGTCTCTGAGTCTATATTTTGTAGGAAATAGATGATAAATAAGTAAATGCATACAGTAATTTCAAATGGCAATGAGTTCTTTGAAGGTAATAAAGCAAGATAGCATGATACGGATGGGCAGGATAGCTAGAAGAGCTGGGGTGGGGTCAGTAGGGGAGTGTCTCAGCCAGGGAACAGTCTGCAGAAACCCCCAGCCTGTGTGTTCAGGAGACAGCAAGAAGGACCCCAGTGTTACTGGAGGGGAATGAGTGAGGGGGCAGCAGAAAGAAAGCAGGACAGAAAGGCCACTGTGGGCTAATTGAGTTTGGATTTTATTCCCAGTAAACAGAAAGCCAGTGAAGGTTATAAACCACAGAAAGGCATGACCTGATTGATGCTTTAAAAATATTAGCACTTACAAAAACAAAATTAAAAGGATTAGTGTCACTGCTGTGTGGAGGATGAAATGTGATGCAAACTGACCAAATAGGAAGCTCTTTGAAACCCAGATTGTGGTGATCTGGACTGGGAGGGGACAATGAAGTAAAGGGGTCTATTTTGGGTATGCAGTTCTCTTGAACAACACAGTTTTGAACGGCATGGGTACATTTATGTGTGAATTTTTAAAATAAATTCATGCTACAGTACTGTTACCCTAAAACTGGGCTTGCCTCTTGGTGGATGTTGAGCCAACAGAAACAACCAAGCCAAAGATCAAGAGAAGAAAGTATTTATTATAACTTGCAGCAAGTAAGGAGAATACCAGGGATCTCTCCTAAAGCAGTGTCTCCATGAACAGCAAAGCTGGGGAAGTTTTAAGCTAAGGGTGAGGGCACTTGAGCAGAGGAGAATTCAGCATAGACTCGGGGCAAAGGTCAACAGAGTTCAACCTTTAGTTGACTGAAGTAAGGAGGGTCAACATCATCATTCCATTCTCTACCTGAGTGGGGGCCTTGGTTTCTGCAGAACTCAAAGGTATATTACTATGTATATCCCGTAAGGAACCAGGACCCTACCCCAAGGCTGCACTACTCTTTCTTGATTGCTCCTCCCTAGTTTCTGCATTCCTTCCCTTAAGATAATTAATTACTGAGACCTGTTCAACAGCAAGCATTGTGGCCGGGCTTAGGTCAAAAAATGGCTTAGGCCAAAATGAGTTCTTTTTGTCAAGAAAGCCATTCTTAGTTCTCTTTCTCTGGGGACCCCTTAACCTATCTGCTTACAGTACTCCATGATCCCCAGTTGGTTGAATCCTCCAGATGTGAAACAGTGGACACAGACTGTGAAGTTAGACTTTCACTGTGTGTGGGTTGGCGGCCCTAATCCCTGCCTTGTTCAAGGTCAACTGTGTTGTGAAAGCAGACAAGCAAAAGTGATTAGTCTATGAAGCAGGATGATAAATTTCATCATTGGCAAAAGTAGAAAGATTACAAAGAGGAAATGGATAAAAATTAAGAAGGTGAGTTCAGGTTTGTACCTGTCAAATTTGAAGATGAAGAGAAACATCCAACTGGTGATATACAACAAGGGCTGGAATTATAGGACTAGCCCCAGATGATAAGTAAGAGCAACAAAATTAACTACAGTTTGGGAGTCACCAACCTGCAGATTATAGTCAAAACTACAAAAGATTGTCAAATTTAGACTCATTTTAGGATGATTTCTTTGTCCTCATAATAGGTTTTTAATTATATTTTTCTGTATATTTATTGTAGGATGTGCACTTACTTTAACAGTCTGCAATTTTGCAAGAACTTCACTGAATGGTTAATCAATCTATTAAGATACTTTCTGGAACCTCTAATTTATTTCTTTACAACTGTGTACGTGTGTGGGTGTGTGCGCACGTGTGTGCATATGCATGCATGTGTGTGTGTCTGCACACAGATGTGCATCTAGTGCTAGAAATGAAAGACATCCAGAAGGAAGCAAGATAATGGTTCTCATTTCACAGGGAAAAACCAGAAGTGTTACTAACAGCATAGTCCTATTTAGGCAAGTTCATGAAAAAAAAAAAAAAAGCTTTTGAGTTCTGGTTACATATTCTACTATTTAAGACTTGCAGATCATTTATCTCTTTTTCATCAATTTTAGAATTTCCATTCAGCTCAAAACACATTTGAATCTTTTATTCAGGTCGCTTTGCAATTAATGAGGCTTAAAATATGGCTGCAGCATCTTTAGCAAAGTTCTTCTGACTCCTAAAAGTGTTATGATTTTTCTTTTGTCCTCAGTTGCTATACCTGTCACAGCAAAAAATAGAAATCAAGTTTTCCCTCTCCTGAGAACAAGGAAAATAAAGGGAACAGTGAACAAGATAGAGAAGAAACAACCTGGCCTGAAAGAGTTAATCACTCTTAGTTTTATTTTAACTGTTACTAATCTGTAGTGCCTGTAGTTAGATTTGTCCTTCACAAAGCTAACCTGTCACCCCTAATCCTGTGTAATTTAGGTAATTTACATCCTGCACCTGGTATTTACTCTTTACTTTCCCTATAATCTCTTGTAGCAAATCACCCCTTGTAGCTGTTTGCATTTCAGAAAGGAGGTCGCAGACTGATAACCCAGAGATGAACAGACTCAGTAACATGCCCACATGTTTAATGTAAAAATGAGAAATAATCAATTAGTGTTTGTGAATCCTAGCCAGTATTACTGATGCACTTTTATGTGAAGGACTGTACTCAACGGAGGCAAATTCATCTCACAGGGAACACTTGTCAATGTCTGAAGACATTTTGGGTTGTCACAACTGAGGGTCGAGGGATGACGTGGCATCTAGTGAGCAGAGGCCAGAGATGCTGCTGGGTATCCTACAGTGCACAGGGCAGCCCCACAACAAAGAATTATCCTGTCCAAATATCAATAATGCTTAAGTTGAGAAACTGATGCCAAATCTGACCTCTATACCCCGACACGAATCTTGCAGACAGAGTTTTGGGTGAAGTAGCAAATAATAGCTTTTTTGTTTTGCCAGGCAAAGGGGGTCACAGAGGGCTAGTACCCTCAAAACCATGTGTCCCTACCTGGAGGGGGTAGTGAGGAACTTTATAGTAATGGTTCAATGGGGGCATGATCATCTCATGGATATTCTTCTGATTGGTTGGTGGTGAGGTAAGTGGGAGCCAGCATCATCAACTTTCTGGCTTCAATGGTCAGGGGTCCCCACCTTGTGGGCAGCATACAGTTAACTGCTCTCACCTGGTGGGGGTTTCAGTATCTGCAAAACAGCTCAAAAATAAATAAATTAAAAAAATAAAAATAAAAATTTTTTAAAAACAGCTCAAAGATATTGTTATGTGTATCTCTTGAGGAGGAACAGGGACCTTGCCCAATCACCTTGTTTCTTGACTGTTCCTCTCTTTTCTCCACATCCCCTCACTTCCCAGATTAGCAACTGTTTGAAACTGCTTGATGGAACTCAGGGAAGGTCATAGAGGCTGAATGAAGCTTATTTCCTGTATGTAATCAAGAAATGGGGAACACAGAAAGGCTTTTGTGCCAGGAGCCCAACAGGGTCCTGCTCAGTTTCAAAACTCTGGCGTAGAAATATTTTTTCTCTCTCTCTCTATTTGTGTTTCAGGATTTTATAGAAATCTTGCCAAAATTCACAAGATACCATGACCAGGACCTTTCTGGTATTTGGAGTAAAGTCTACAACCCCTTGTTTTATGAGGTAAAAGAAAAATACATCAAACATTAATTTATAATCTGATTTTATGTCATGGAGTCTGGACTCAGCCTTTCTCCCTTCTTGTGGGAAAAATAGGATAAAAAAATCAACAAAGAGGATAGTCAGAAATAAAAATATACATTTTCTTCATGTTTTTCTTTCATACAGGGTATGTACAATTTCACTGTACCCTCCTGGGCCACAAAGGATACTAAGTTGAAAGAAATATCAGAATTGTTCCCCCTGTCCCTCTATAAAAATCACAAGCAGAAAGAGAAATCTAGACTGCATAGAGGAAAGTATCTAAAAAATGAGAGGAGCATATTGGACTGGTTGAGTGATCTGGGGTCTGAGTCCTGGTCCCATCATTAATCAGCTATGTGACCTTGAATTAGACATGTAATCACTCCTGCCCCAGTTTCCATTCTGCAAAATGAGGATACTCACTTCTTAGGTAGTAAGGATTAAAATGAATATCTGTATTCAAAAGGCTTGCCACAAATAGTACCTGGTACATAATACACTGTCAAACACTATGTGTTATTATAATCATTAATATTACCTACCTGGACCTTTGTTTTCCCATCTGGAAAACAGAAGCTTTGGGCTAAAGATAAATGATACTTTTCATCCTTTCCAGATAAAAGAATCAAGGATTTTGTATCTGAGCCCCATGAAAATCGATTGTGTCTGGTGGCCTATAGGATGAATTTTTCAAGTAGGAGGTATGGCAAAAGTGGCAGGTTTTCCTGAAACCCTTGGTTGTAGCCACTGTTAAAGTTAATACAATGTATTTTGCAGGCTAATTATGCCCTGTACTATGTATTGCAATTGACAAGTTTTTGACGCAGCTTAAATTTCCATTGGTGTTGAAAGATGTTTGCTTTCAATGATGCCTCTTCTCAGCTGGATTTGGCTCTTTGTAGAACAGGACATCTGATCATAATGAAGGAGCCCAGCCCTTGTGATCAGGATAGGTGGGTGGAAGAAAGAAGCCAAGATCAGACAGGGTGGGAATAAATTCTGAGGCTCTGAGGGCAGCTGAGTGGCAGGCCAAGACCCCAGAGGATATGACAGTTTCAGGTGCTATTGATGTAGACATTAAAAATAAAGTTAGAGAGCAAGAGGAGGTCCACTATGCCAAGCTGTCATAACAGTGGAGAAATTTTAAGCCACAAGAGATGTCCCAAGTCATATACTCTAGACAGTTTGAGGAAAACAATACAATCACATCAGGACTCCAGCCATTGCCAGACCCTATTCAACACAGGATCAGAACAAGTTCAGCAGACCCCCAGGAGAATACAAAGAGAAAAAGCACCCTAGGGGCTGGATCAGACTGGGAGGATGTTTATTCCAGGCTGCAGAGCTATAGAAAAACTTCAAGTGACAGACCAGGAGAGGAGTCAATTTTAGCTACAAAAGCTCATATAAAGAGTTAAGGAAGCTGTACTCAGAAGAACAGCTAATGAGGTATGAAGTCAAGGTGGTTGGGAGCAACTTCATATAAGGTAAACAAAACAGCCTGGGGCAAAAAAAATAGGGCAGCATCATGAACGATGATGGAGCTGTAGACCTGCTGTTACAGAGCCTGGTTGAAAGGCACAGAGGTGTAACTGATGGGCATGTGCAAGTCCTTACTCCATGCTGAGGGCATGAGCATCAATACCCAGCCCTTGGGGATGGGAGAGTATCCAGAGATGAATCTCAGAAGGAACCTGGTGTCTTAGGAAAAATTAGCAGGCAGAACACAGACTGTGTGTAGGAACAGAGCCCAGGATGTAGCTCAATCCTATGTACCAAACAACCAAGGATGCAGAGGGTGGATGTTGGGCCTCCTTGGTCACACAAGCACCAGGTCTCATTCCTGAACCAGTGGGGATCAGCAGTATGGTGGGCAAATGCATCAAATTGTGGAGACAATACTCTTTATTTCCCCTAACTTAGTCCTGATGGGCTCAGGAATTCATCCCTTCACTACTCACGATGCAGTCCATGGATCAGCAATGTCAGTATTACCAAGCCTCTGGCAAAAAATGCAAAATTCCAGGCCCCACCCCAGACCAGCTGAATCTGAATCTGCATTGTAATGAAATCTCTAAATACCTCACATGTACATTAAATTTTCAGAAGCACTTCCTAGGTGCAGGAGATGGTGAAGAAAAGGTCAGGGAAAGCCAAGCAGGAGTCCACAAGAGTCTAATAATAGATGCAGGGGTCTGTATCTGAATAAAAGATGGGAGTTTTCCAAGAAATTTGCTCATATTTCCTCTTCTTTTTTCCTTTGGCTACTAGAGATTGCATTTCAGGGGAGTCATTTCCCCTCTCTGGGTCTCAGTTTCCCCATCTGGCAAGTACATTAAACTAGATTCTGTATATCAGAGTCCTTCCCTGAGGTGTTCTCTGGGTCTTGAACTCTAAGGGCTGGCAGTCATGTGAACACACCTGTCCTATTTTCTATGGGAAACCCAGTGCTATTGATAAGCCAGGAAGATGTCTCCTTGGTAATTCCTGCCAAGACACAAGCTCAGCCTGTTCAGATGTGGCGAGGCAAGAGAGATTTGTCAACTACATGCTTGTTGAATGATGAAGTGGCTGAACACAGTCCTGCAGAGAAAACCTGTATTGTCTGGGTGATAAAGTCACATGGGAACCTCAGGACTTTGAACGACATTTTTTGACCTTTGCCAAAACTTCTGTTCCATCCACTGGTTTTGAGGCAGGAGATAAATGGGCTCCAGGCTAGGCATTTACAACTAGCTTCCTGTTTATATTTCCTGAGGCAGGAGGCAAGTGGGCTCCAGGCTAGATATTTATGACCAGCCTCCTGTCTGCACTTCAAGATAGAAATAACAACAGGAACAGGGTAAATAGCCAGGCTTTGTCTCCTGAGGACACTTTAAGATAACAGTCAAGGCAGGAACAGAGAGGGGTTAAATCTTGTTGGAGTAAAGGATCAAGAGGTCACATATTTCCCATCCTTGGGGCAAGGGAGGCACTGCACATGTGCAGAAAGCCTCCTCGGGTGTCAAAAGGAGGGGGCACCACCCCAGAATAGGTGATGCCAATGGCCGCCCATAGGCCTCTGTGTTGGAATCCATCTTGGAAAAAAGTTGCGCACGCATGTTGGGGAGGGTCCTAGGCAGGTCACGTGCGGGAAAAGAAACCAGATAATTGGCCAACGGTAAACAAAGACCCGGAAGAACTGCCCAATATAAATGATTTAACTGCCTCTTTACTGCACTCCTCATTAGGGGGGACATCCACACACTTTCTCTCCAGGTGTGTATCTCTGTCTTGCTTTTGTCTTAAATAAACAAACTATTTCTTTGTGTACTCTCCCATTTGTTGTGCTGTGTCTCTAATAATAAACTTTGTACCTGTTTTTACAGTTTTTGCCTCCTTGCAAAGTCCTTTTTTCAATGGGGGCAATGGCCAGGGGAATTTCGCTTCTAGCCTTTAGCCCCTGGTGGACTAGTGGCTAGGATTCCTGGTTTTCATCCAGGCTACCCAGGTCCAGTTCCTGGGCAGGCAACTAAGATCCTGCTTCAAGCCACCGCTCACTGCTGTCTCTCCGAGATCAGTTTCAAGGGTGACACAGGTCAGTAATATCCTCCTCCCACTGCCTTCCCCCTGAAACACCCCCACAAGAAAATCTCTAGGCTAATTCCAAAGGCTAATTTAGGAATATATGACTGGTCCTGTTTGTATTAAAAGAAACTGCTTCTTGCTGTAGACCAGAGGTTGGCAAGCTACAGCCGGCAGGCCAAATCCAACCTGCTGCATATTTTTTGCAAATAAAATGCTATTGAAGCTCAGCCACAGTCATGCATTTAGGTAGTATCTTTGGCTGCTTTTGTGCTTCCACTTGAAAATGGTTTTGACAGAACACGTGGCCCACGAAGCCTAAAGCATGTACCATCTGGCCCTTTACAGAACAAGTTTGCGAACTCTTGCTGTAGCCCAAGAGTGAGGGAAGTGATGTTTGTGTCTTCAAATAATGATATTTTGTCCAGTGTATGCAGGTTTAATAAATAATGTACCAGGGAACTTGGATGCTAGCTTATGCTACAGTGTGGCCTAGTAATTAAGAGCAAAGGTTTTGCAGACTTGTGGTGGCCAAGGGGGAGGAGGGTGGGGGACTGATGGATTGGGAGTTTGGGATTAGCAGATGCAAACTATTATATATAGAATAGATAAACAACAAGGTCCTACTGTATAGCACAGGGAACTATATTCAATATCCTATGACAAACCATAATGGAAAAGAATATGAAAAGGAATATATATATGTATATGTACAACTGAATCACTTTGCTGTACAGCAGAAATTAACACAAAATTGTAATTCAACTATACTTCAAAAAATAAATTTTTAAAAAAGAGCTAAGCTTTTATAGCTGGATGTGGTGGGTTCAGAGAAACTCAGCCCCTCTGCTTACAAGTTGTGTGATCTTGGACAAGTTGCTGAACCTCTCTGAGCCTCAGTTTCCCCTCCTATAAAAACATGACTATTGGCATGCCAGAGCCTGTGGATGATTATGATAGTTGCCCCTATTTTCTCCAGGGACAAGCTGGACAACCACCCCAGAACGAAGAGCTGATCTATTCCATCATCAACACTGAAGGCTGCTGCAAAGGCACCTGCTGACGAGGGACACTTTGCTGATTGAAGGTGGCTGCCATGACTCCCAGAAACTCGGCCACAGAATTTAGTTCCATCATGGCCTGAAGATCAAGCCTAAGCTCTGAAGGGCTCCCAGAGGGCAACCTTCCCTGAAGCAGAAAGGTGCAGACCTGTGGGAAGTGCAGCCTCTAGCTCCCTCTATTCCTATTCAAGGAAGCCCCAGCATCCACGGAAAGAGCAGATCACCTCCCTCTTTTATTGTGCTTATTGGTACACAGACCGATAGACAGTCTTTTCTTACTGTTTTATGAGCTTTTTGAGGACAGGAGCCTTGTCTGATTCACCCACTGTAGCTGCTCAGGATGTTCTGCTGAGTGGACCACAGAGTCTGGGATTATAGTCAGTCTAACATCTCCTGCTCATTACAAAAGAAAACAGGCCGTCTCTAAGCCAGGAGACCATGTGCATTGTAGAGAGATGACCAGCAGAGGCACAAGGAGTTCTCAGGGGATGGTGAGGAAGCCCCTGAGGCAGCACGTCCTCAGAACAGCACCTGCATCACGTGGTACCCTCAACCTCAGTGTCTGCTGACAAGATGGAGACTCTGTGCTGTGTGTCTGTCTGCCTTTTACCACCTCAGGAGCAACAGATGCAAAGGGCAAAATCTTTCCTCTATTGATGACAGATGGAGCCCTCAGATAAAAGCTGAAGATGCTGGCTGCCTCCCAAGGTGACACCCAGAGTAACCTGGAGCAATGGTCCACAGAAGGCAGTCCATGCCCTGTGCAGACATCCAGAGAGCTGCTTTCTCCCATGGCCTCTCACAGAAGTGACTGCCAGAGGGATGAACACAGAGAGTTACATGCCACCCTGTCATTTCAGGCCTACCCTGGAGAAGAGCACTGGCTAAAACCATCTGAAAAAAGCCTTCTGAAATTCCTTCCAAGTTCATCAACCTCTTAACTTGAGTTTTAACAATGCTGGTAGAGTCAAGTCCTAACGTGTCAACCCAGGTCTCCTTCCCCAGGTAAGTCATTTAACAGCTCTGAGCCTCAGCCTCCTCACCTCTGAATGGGGGATAGAAGTCAGGATTCAGTAAATAATATATGTAAACCACACTACTGGCACACAGCAGATGCTCCACCAAAATTAACTCTTGCTCTCCTTTCTTAAGTCTTGAGAATCCTGTCACAGAGAATCAATATGTATAAGTGAATAAAAAGCTTATGAACTAAAATATAAGCCCATATTTCATTCAGCTTCATTGCTGATCTATTTTCTTTAAGGTGTCCTGGTCAAAGAAACCCTCAAACCCATGAAGAGTGCAACTCAGCCATCAAACCACAGAAAACTCATTATGTATTCGGCAGTAAGTATTTTGTCTCCATTCAACATCTGTTGTTTCAAGTGTGTGAGCTCTCCCGAGGAGGGGGTTGGGACTCATCTTTCTCATCACCATTTCCCTATCACCCAGTAGATGGTAGACACCTGTTCAAACCTTTTAAAATTAAATACATAATTCTGGATCTTGAGGAATTTACAATCTACTACTGACAATAAGACAAGTAAGCACATAAACACCATGCAAAGTAGAACAGCATGTCGTACAAGCCAGTGCTTTTGTACATCAGAGAAAGAAAACATCACTTTTGTTCCAAACTAAAATTAGAGGCACAACAGGAGAGGACAAGGGGTAGCAGGGTTACGAGAAAAGCTGAGTGTACAGACCTTGGTGATGGATTGGAATGTGGGTGGAGGGCAATGGTGTGGAAGGTAAGCCACAGATGAAGGTGGTGTTTCAAGTCTCAATGACTGGAAGGTGGCTGGAACCATTAACAGAGGTGGTCAAGGGCCAGGTGAATGTACCAAATAGGCAACTGAGTTTGAAATGTCAGGGTTATCCAAGTAGAAAACTTTAGATAGCAAAAGGGATAGAAGAAAGAAAAGGAAAGAGAGCTGCAACTGGAAGTTAGAGCTACATTTGGGTGCAGAAAGGAAAGAGAGAGAGATCTTAGAGAAGACATCCATCTCGCAGCAGGAGCCAGGGAAAGAGACAATGTTGGGGGAGAATTCCAGGGATGTACCATGCATCGAAATTGGTGTCCCTGGAGTCTGGGATGAGCAGGGAAGCAGGACATGGAGGGCTGAGTTGGGCTCCCATCCACTTCTGCAGGACAGAGGATTTCTCAGATGTGGTCTGGCTGGAGAAAGCCATGGTTTCATTCTGCAAGAAGATGGAAGAGGTTTAAAGATAAAGAGGAGTTTATCGTCTGGGGGGTTCATGGAGGGAACAGAGTATAGTGCCTCTTGGAGAAAGGTAGGCCTGCAATTAGTTGATATTTTGGTTTTCCTAGTTTCTAATCTTGTTTCCAGTTCCACCTTGTTGTGTGACTTCTGGCAAGTCATAAATCTGTAACTCCTTTTTGTCTCTAGTAAATTGATTCTAACCCCTTTTGAGTATGTACATACTGCCATATACTTTAAGCAACCAAATGTTATGTCCATTTTGTAAATATGAAAATAGAGGATTTCTTAAGATTAGATGGGTAATCAGTACAAAACTGGGCCTGAAGCTGAAAACCAGTCTCTTATGTGTTCCAGTAATTCTGAGATAAACTTTTAACAATTCTTTTTAAGCTAAACACTCTATTTCCTTACATTTTATTTTCTCTAAACATTTACAAACTCATGTAGGCATCCCCAACTTTAAAATCACAGATGATGCTAATCTATAGAAAAAATATAATCTAGCATTAATTGTTCCAAATTATTTTAAAATTTAATGAAAATCCGTGAAACGAGCTAAAAGAGAGAGATTATCTTCTGGGGAAGGCATAGGACAAACGTCCTATGCCTAGGACTTGGTTCAGATTTACTTTCTTCTACTTTGGAGATACACAACATTAAGCAAGTGACTTAATTTCTTTGGGTGTCAGTTTCTTCATCCTTTACAGAAAATAATGATATGCATGTAATCTCACTGCCTAGCATCCAGCAGATGCTGGACCACAATCGGTCCTTTCCCTCTCTGCTTCCTAAGTCATTGGGGGTGTGGGGAATTTAATAGAATCAGAAACCATCATGGTGTTCCACGGTGCTTAATACACAACTATTGACTGTAAATTTGATGAATAACAGAGATGGGCAGGAAAAGAGGACATAGAAGAATATTGAAGGCATGTGAAGGGTTCCATTTTCAGGACCCCTGTAGAACAGCAGGATATACATATACTAAATCATGTAACCATAAAGAATTTCCCCTAGGAGATGTATTTCATAGCTCTTTCCTGAAAATCCCCATTCCTTGCTCTGGATGAAATAGTCCTAAGTGAGAACAAGCTGGGAGAAAGGTCTGGTTGGCAAGGGACCAGATGTGCCAGCAACTGTAGTTTCAGAGCAGAAAAAGGTAGGGGAGTGTGACCCCCAGGAAGGTCTGCCTCCCCCACCTGAGAGTCCTCAGTATTCCATGTGCTGCTCACTTCTTTCCCCTGTGGTGTTGAGGGCAGGGGCTGTGCATGTCACCATCACTGTTCTACCCTTGGAAACTGGCACAGAGTAGATGCTCAATAAATCATTGTTAAATGAACAGTAGTACTGGGTCTGGTTTCTATGGGTGTCTGTCACCCCAGTTCAGGGACCCCTCAGGGTCCAACTCCAAGTCCTCCTCCAAAACAGGCTCCGATATCCCCTCTGCCAGTCAGTCTCCCTTGCCTTCCCTCCAGCCTCTTTTATACTCATTTCCTGCTTAAATGATCACAGTGAGTTCAGAAGCTGCTGCTTGCGTGTTCATCTCCCTTGCTATGAGGTGAGTTTGTGGGAGCAGGGCTCATGGCTGATTCACTTTCATTACATCTAGACCCTCAGCATGGGCCCTGGCAGGTAGTAGAGATGGAGCAAGGCCTCCAAACATATGAGCTAAATACCTGGGCTCTGTCTTCATCAAACTTATAATTTAGTGAAAGAGAGATAATGACAAGGAAGGTGAATTCAAGGTATTTTGAACATAGATCAGGCAATTCTTTCCTGAGTACCTCACATTTAAGCTGAGCTCCCACTGGTAAGTAACTATTAACTAAGGGGGAAAAAAGGGAGGTGTAAATAACTTTCCTAGGAAAGAAAATAACAGAGAAATGTTCTAAGGTGGGAGGGAGCAAACTGTGTAACCATGAAAGGCCAGTGGGGCTTTAGCAAAGAGACAGGGCAAAAGCAAGAGCTCATGGATTATGTGCATCAGTTAGGATAGGCTGGGTTATGCTGAGTAACAAATGATTCCCAAAATCTCAGTGGCTTTCCATAAGGTTTATTTACCTCTCATGCTGCAGGCTCACATAGCTCTGTTCTATGTCATCTTCCCTCTGGACCCAGGCTGATGGGACAGTCTCTATGTGGATATTGCCAATGCCAGGGAAGAAGGAAATGAAGACGTAAATTATGAACTGGTTTTTTTTTTTTAATAGATTTTATTTATTTATTTATTGGCTGCATTGGGTCTTTGTTGCTGTGCACAGGCTTTCTCTAGTTGTGGCGAGCGGGGGCTACTCTTCATTGTGGTGTGAGGGCTTCTCATTGCGGTGGCTTCTCTTGTTGCGGAACACAGGCTCTAGGTGTGCAGGCTTCAGTAGTTGTAGCTTGTGGGCTCTAGAGCACAGGCTCAGTAGTTGTGGTGCACGGGCTTAGTTGCTCTGCGGCATGTAGGATCTTCCTGGACCAGGGCTCGAACCCGTGTCCCCTGCATTGGCAGGTAGATTCTTAACCACTGCACCACCAGGGAAGTCCCTATGCACTGGTTCTTAAGTGTGTGTTCACATTTCTTACACTGTTCATCAGCTCCTTTGCCATGACTGAGAGAAAGAAAAGGCAGAGCTGTATAATCCTCCAATGAGAGGGGAGCCACAGCAAAGGGCACTGAATGTGCGCAAATCGTAATCCTGTTCCACACCAGGCTTAAGACTTTGATGTTTATCTTAGGAGCAGTGGGAAACCACTGAATACACTTTCCATTTTTAATAAACCACTCTGGTTGTATGAGGAGAACAACAGATTGGATGTGGGAAGAAACATTAGGAGGCCATTTCAGTTTTCTGGGGACAAAAGGATAGTACTTTAGACTAGGGCCCTGACAGAGGAACTGGAGAGAAACCAGTAGACTTAAAAGATGGGAGGACCTAGTGCTGTGCAAAGAGAAGCAGAGGTGAGCGACTATGTGTGGTCCCAGGAGGGTGGAAGAGACATAGCAGACTTTTGCTGTTCCAGTCTTTTGGGAAGACCAGCTAATCCGTACTCTGTTCTTAGGTTGCCTGTGTTCTGCTAATAAATCTCCCTTCTTGCAAAAAAAAAAAAAAGTCATGAGCTAAATAAAGGGGGGAACAAATGGATAAATAAGGTAATGAGTGGCTGAGTGAACTGACAATAAGTGACAGAATGACCGGGGAAATTAATTCATGTCCAAATGTTCAGAATGAAGAAAAAATAGCTCATCCAGAAGAAAATGATCTCCCCACTGGGCCTGCCACAGAGGGATCATTCCTTTCCCCACCAACACACCAGGTGCCAGGGAGCTATGGACCAATTTCATCTATGACAGAGAAAGGAGAGGAGGGTGGGGGAGGGAAGTGGGTGATGGACGTGCTCTGGGGAACCTCCACGTCATCCTCCCCTCTGCTTTATGTGGTCTCCCTCTACTTGCCTTTCAGAGCCCCAAACTTGACTTTCAGTGGTAGGAGAGCTTGGGAATCACAAATGCCCCAAAACAGATTTTCTGTAGCAGCAGCAGCAGCAGCATTAAGCAACCTCATAGGGCCCTAGGTCTGGGCGTTCTCACAGGCACAGAAAACCCTGATCCTCCTCTGCCCTAGGTGCCTTCAGCAGCCATGAAGGGGAGGGAATTAGAAGTATTGTGTTGGCCAAAATGTTCATTCGGTTTTTTCCGTAAGATGGCTCTAGTAGCACTTAGTTGTCTTTAACTTCATTTAAAACAATTTTGCTAGATTGCATGTGACAGCTGTCATATCAGCATGCATTTTAAAAAAAGACATCAAAATTGGTGAATTTTTGTGTAGCCATTTTAATATTGAAGATGGAAGAAAAAAAGCAACATTTTTGGCATATTATGGTTTATTATTTCAAGAAAGGTAAAATCACAATCAAAATGCAAAAAAAAAAAAAAGAAGATTTTTGCGCAATATATGGAGAAGGTGCTGTGACTGATCTAATGTGTCAAAAGTGGTTTGCAAAGTTTCGTGCTGGGGATTTCTTGCGGGAAGATGCTCCAAGTTTGGGTAGACCAGTTGAAGTTGATAGTGAGCGAATTGAGACATTAATTGAGAACAATCAATTTTATACCACGTGGGAGATAGCCAACATACTCAAAATATCCAAATCAAGTGTTGAAAATTATTTACACCAGCTTGGTTATGTTAATCGCTTTAATGTTTGGGTTCTACATAAGTTAAGCAAAAAAAACCTTCTTGACTGTATTTCCACATGAGATTCTCTACTTAAATGTAATGAAAACTTTCCTTTTTTTTTTTTAAACTTATTTTTATATTTATTTTTGGCTGTGTTGGGTCTTTGTTTCTGTGCGAGGGCTTTCTCCAGCTGCGGCAAGCAGGGGCCACTCTTCATCGCGGTGCGCAGGCCTCTCACTATCATGGCCTCTCTTGTTGCGGAGCACAGGCTCCAGACGCGCAGGCTCAGTAGTTGTGGCTCACGGGCCCAGTTGCTCCGCGGCGTGTGGGATCCTCCCAGACCAGGGCTCGAACCCGTGTCCCCTGCATTGGCAGGCAGATTCTCAACCACTGCGCCACCAGGGAAGCCCCGAAAACTTTCCATTTTTAAAACAAATTGTGATGGGCAATGAAAAGTGGTTACTGTACAATAATATGGAATGGAAGAGATCATGAGGCAAGTGAAATAAACCACCACCAACCACACCAAAGGCCGGTCTTCATCCAAAGAAGGTGATGTATATACAGTGTGACTGGAGAGGATTCCTCTATTATGAGCTCCTTCTAGAAAGCCAAATGATTAATTCCAACAAGTAGTGCTCCCAATTAGACCAACTGAAAGCAGCACTCAATGAAAAGTGTCCAGAATTAGTCGAAAGAAAACACATAATCTTCCATCAGGATACAGCAAGACCACATGTTTATTTGATGACCAGGCAAAAACTGTTACAGCTTGGCTGGTAAGTTCTGATTCACCCGCCATATTCATCAGACATTGCACCTTCAGATTTCCATTTATTTCAGTCTTTACAAAATTCTCTTAATGGAAAAAAACTTCAATTCCCTGGAAGGCATCTGGAACAGTTCTTTGCTCAAAAAGATAAAAAATTTTGGGAAGATGGGATTATGAAGTTGCCTGAAAAATGGCAGAAGGTAGTGGAACTAAAGGACGAGTAGGTTATTCCATAAAGTTCTTGGTGAAAATGAAAAATGTGTCTTTTATTTTTACTTAAAAACTGAAGGCCTTTTTTTGCAAATATTTTCTCCCATTCTGAGGGTTGTCTTTTGGTCTTGTTTATGGTTTCCTTTGCTGTGCAAAAGCTTTTACGTTTCATTAGGTCCCATTTGTTTATTTTTGTTTTTATTTCCATTTCTCTAGGAGCTGGGTCAAAAAGGATCTTGCTGTGATTTATGTCATAGAGTGTTCTGCCTATGTTTTCCTCTAAGAGTTTGATAGTGTCTGGCCTTACACTTAGGTCTTTAATCCATTTTGAGTTTATTTTTGTGTATGGTGACAGGGAATGTTCTAATTTCATACTTTTACATGTACCTGTCCAATTTTCCCAGCACCACTTATTGAAGAGGCTGTCTTTTCTCCACTGTGTATGCTTGCCTCCTTTATCAAAGATAAGGTGACCATATGTGCGTGGGTTTATCTCTGGGCTTTCTATCCTGTTCCATTGATGTATATTTCTGTTTTTGTGCCAGTACCAAACTGTCTTGATTACTGTAGCTTTGTAGTATAGTCTGAAGTCAGGGAGCCTGATTCCTCCAGCTCCATTTTTCATTCTCAAGATTGCTTTGGCTATTCGGGGTCTTTGCAAATGAAGCAACTGACAAAGGATTAATCTCCAAGATTTACAAGCAGCTCATGCAGCTCAATAACAAAAAAACAAACAACCCAATCCAAAAATGGGCGGAAGACCTAAATAGACATTTCTCCAAAGAAGATATACATATTGCCAACAGACACATGAAAGAATGCTCAACATCATTAATCATTAGAGAAATGCAAATCAAAACTACAAAGAGATATCATCTCACACCAGTCAGAATGGCCATCATCAAAAAATCTAGAAACAATAAATGCTGGAGAGGGTGTGGAGAAAAGGGAACCCTCTTGCAGTGTTGGTGGGAATGTAAATTGATACAGCCACTATGGAGAACAGTATGGAGGTTCCTTAAAAAACTAAAAATCGAACTACCATACGACCCAGCATTCCCACTACTGGGCATATACCCTGAGAAAACCATAATTCAAAAAGAGTCATGTACCACAATGTTCATTGCAGCTCTATTGACAATAGCCAGGGCATGGAAGCAACCTAAGTGTCCATCATCGGATGAATGGATAAAGAAGATGTGGCACATATATACAATGGAATATTACTCAGCCATAAAAAGAAATGAAATGGAGGTATTTGTAGTGAGGTGGATGGAGTTAGAGTCTGTCATACAGAGTGAAGTAAGTCAGAAAGAGAAAAACAAATACAGTATGCTAACACATATATATGGAATCTAAGGGGGAAAAAAAGGTCATGAAGAACCTAGTGGCAAGATGGGAATAATGACACAGACCTACTAGAGAATGGACTTGAGGATATGGGGAGGGGGAAGGGTGAGACGAGACAGGGTGAGAGAGTGTCATGGACATATATACACTACCAAATGTAAAATAGATAGCTAGTGGGAAGCAGCCACATAGCACAGGGAGATCAGCTCTGTGCTTTGTGACCACCTAGAGGGGTGGGATAGGGAGGGTGGGAGGGAGGGAGATGCAAGAGGGAAGAGATATGGGAACATATGTATATGTATAACTGATTCACTTCGTTATAAAGCAGAAACTAACACACCATTGTAAAGCAATTATACTCCAATAAAGATGTTTAAAAACAAAACAAAACTGAAAGCCCTTTTTGGCCAACCCCATACAACTGTGTGATTGTATACTCAGCCCAACCCTGTCCTGGAGAGTTGTGGTCACTGTCCATGGAGCCCATAGGCTGACTCACAGCTGGAGAAATATGTTTTAAGACCCAACCACAGCATATCAGAGCTGAGGGGGTCTCTAGGACCTCATTTTCCCCAGTGTCTAATTTTGCAGGTGAGAAAGTAGAAGCCAAGAGAGGGGGAGGAATTCCACAGGTCCACACAGTAGTTAGTTGGCAAACGGACTGGAAGCTCACCTCCAGATGTTTCCTCAGACAAAACTCATTCCCTTTGGGAGACTCCTGGGTGATGCCCACTACTCAGAACAACTAACAGTCCTGAGAACCCATAGCAGCATGTAGTAGGTGCTCAGTGGACCTACAGTTTGTTGACTGAAGAAATGATTGTAATGGGACACAAAAAAAGCAAGCCGAGAGGCTGGGAGTGAACCCCTAATCCTGTCTTCAAACAGGAGATCTGCTCTTTTTGGTGTGGGTGAGTGAGATAGGGCTTGGAAAGGGAAGAGGTGTGTCATGAATGTTTTTTTTTGGCTGCACCAAGTCATAGTTGGATCTTCGTTGCTGCATGCGAGATCTTTTTTATTTTTAGTTGCTGCATGTAGGATCTAGTTCCTTGACCAGGGATCAAACCCCGGCCCCCTCCATTAAGAGTGCAGAGTCTTAGACACTGGACCACCAGGGAAGTCTTCATAGTGGATCCTTTTGTAAATAGAGGACAATGGGGTGTAGGAAGAAGATGTGAACACGTACATCCCAGGACACTGAGCACAGAGGATGCAATGGCTGGACCTCTGCTCTCTTGGCATCACACTGTCTCCTACTCCAGAAACAAGGTGAATAGCTCACAAGTTTCCTGGAGAGGATGGTTACATGACCTCAATCTGGTCCATCAGCATGTTTAATCCTCCCTGGCCTCCCTATGATTGGCTCAGGGCTGGACGAGTGACCAATCAGGCCCCAGGGTGGGGCCTTGCACTGGAATCCTGGGGAAGAGAAGCTCTATTTCTCTTGGGAGCTGAGGGGACATGATATCAGCCTGTGGCAGTTAGTGGCCATCTTGCTCTCGTAAAGGAAGAGCCTCCTGGGGATGACACCAGTAGGCAGAGCAGAGAGGTCAGGCGAGACAATTCCTGTTGACATCACTGAGCACCAGGTACAGCTCTGCTGGAAGCTGTCTGCCTTTGGACTTCTGTTACATAAGTCATTCTCTCCTGCATTGTTTGTTAGCTTGTTTAAGCCACTATGGGTTTTCTGTTCAGCTGGCTAAATGGAGCACCCTGGAACTGCAACAGTGTGGGTTTAGGCTAGCTTCAGGGAAGAACTTCCAGATAACACTGCGAGACTCCAATTTAATCTGGAGATCTGAATGGATTTGTTACCGAATGCAAGTCCATGTGCATGACACACAATGAGGCCAGACATTACCAAAACATTGGAGTTTGGAGCAGAGAAAGGTTTATTGCAGGGCCATGCAAGGAGATGGGTGTCTTATGCCTTAAAAACCCCAAAAACTCCCCGGAAGCTTTCAGCAAAGCCCATTTATAGGAAAGGTGAGGGAGGCGCATGGTTAGCTGTTGCAAACTTCTTGGTGTCAGATCCTTTGTTCTTGAGGTCAGGTCACGGTTAGGTCACCATGTTCCTATGAACGTTCCACCGAAACAAATGCTAGCAAATACCAATCAGAAACTTGAATGGAGAGACTGAAGGTAGTTGAAGCTGTTACCTTAATGGCAGTGTCCATATACTTCATTTGTTGAGACCTCAGTGGAGACTGCTGCTGCCATAAGGTCAAGGCCTGGGCCCAGCTGTGGCAAGGGCTCTAGACCTCTACAGGACACAGCCTTCAGCCTGTCCCTTGGGCCCCCCAGCTCACCTGCCAGCCCCGAGACCAGAGGGCTTGGAGGGCCCCAGGGAGAAGGTCACGATCTTCCTCTCACTGAACTCTCTGCCGTGAGGAGCACTAGCTAGCCCACCGTTGGCAGAGTGTGACCTTTAACCACCATGCTAAGGGGCTCGTGCTAACTGTCCCACGCTAAAGGTCTTGCAGCAATGGCAATGCAGTAAAGACTGTGCACCTGCCCCACCCCTATTACAGATTCAAGCAGTATCTGTTGGGGCCAGCTATTAATTTTAAGATTGTCCAGATTAGTTCTGTTAAGATAGTAACCAACATCCCCATTCTAGAGAACAAAACTGAGACTCAGAGAAAGGAGATAACTGGGCTATAGCGAGAAAGTGTGGTGCCAGACAGAAACCCCAGATCCTGCTGCTTGAACTCTGGGAAACCACACAGTGTGGATTGTCCATGTGGTGGGGGCTAACGCACCCAGCCCCATGCTTGCTACCGTGGGTGCCTGAGACTTGGTAACTGCTACTTGGCCATTTTGAGACTCACAAAAGCAATTCACACCCTCCTGGCTCCCCAACACCCTGCATCCCTTTCTTTGTTTTGCATGGCAATTACAGAGTCATGCTCATGTGACCACATGGGCCGTCCTCTCTGTTTACAGGCTGCCATCTGGAGCTGCTACAGGGGAGGCCAAGAGCCTCCCTCCACCACCACACCTGGGGACATCTCCTTCCTTTGGGCCTTGGGGGGCCCTACTCCCCACTTGTGCACCAGAGGCCTTTTTCAGAACATTCAGGGAACCTCACTCAGTTTGGAACAAGAGGCATCCATCACTGTCTTTTCCGCGTCTCCCTTGAAACTCAGCTCCTGTACTTCTTTTTCCACATTGTAGGCTCCCATGGCTGCTACAAGAGAGATTGAGCTGACAATGAATCGACAGCTCAGCATTGGAAGGCTTGTGTGAGGTGACATCTGACAGCTCAGAAGCTCTTTTTACAAGGAACCTAACTCTTCATGACCTCACTCACTCTACTACAGTAGAGGCTGTAAAAACCCCCAAGATCCAGGAGCAGTGCTTAGGCCAAAGTGACTCAGGGGGTTTTGATGGCTGGAGGCTTCTGGCCATGGTGGAGTTGTGACAAGGTCCCTGAGGTTCTGAAGGCCCACTGTGTGCAGGCTCAGGGTGCACAGAGAAGAAAAGACAGAGGCCTGCCCGAAAGGTATTCACAGACCGAATATGGATGAGCTAGACAGGTAGCTCAGGGTACAATAACACCTGAGATGCTTTCACAGGTAAAGGGTGTGGGGACAGGGCCAGAGACCCAAATCTGATGGGGAACTGGTTAAGGACAGAGAATTTTTAACTGAGACTTGCAGATGGTATCAGTTGGTTATGTGTTTGGCTGAAGTGACAGAAAACCCCACTGAGAGTGTCTTAAACTACAAAGACATCTAACATTTAATGATATGAGAGATGGGAGGTCCAGAGATGGTCTGGTGGCCCAACAATGTCATCAGTGCCTCAGATGGCACTCACCTCTTTACTCCATCATTACCAAAATGTTGGTGTCACTCCTTTATGGATGTATCGTGGCTGCCTCTACTCCAGCAATCACCTCTGCATAGTTAGCACTCAAGCTAGGAGCAAAGGGGCACATTTTCCTTGCCCATATCTTTCTTTTCAGGAAGGAAAATCTCTCATAGAAGCCCATGTAGACTTCCTCTAGTATCTCACTGGCCAGTCCTGACCAATCACTAGCAGGGGAAGTGGTTGCCATGGCAGGCTTGGACCAACTTTGATTCCTCCACATTGAGCATTAACAGGAAGAAGGCAGGGTGGGCTGGGCAAAGGCTGCTGGGTGAGCAACCAACACCATCATGCCATAAAGGAAAAATGGACAAGGGAGCTGAGAGCTCAAAGACAAAGGTACAGGAGAGAAGGAGGAGCAACACGTGCAAAGGTGCATGACCTGGGTGCTCGGGATCACTGTTGGTTCATTGCTGCAGAGACACAGCACAAGTAGGGAAGGCAGGCAGGGCCTCACCTTTTACACGTGGAGCAGGGCAGGCCCTGGGCAATGGGGAGCTGCTGAGAGGCATTGAGCAAGAGAGTGAATGCAGGAGCAGATGGGAAATCTCAGGTGTACAGAAGCCCCTTTACTTAGGAACTGAGCAGAGCCATTCTGTGGTGGAAAGCAATGTTGCTAATAGACTCCAGAGGCCTCTGTACAAACAGACAATTGTAACTGACAAGAGAGAGTAAACGTGGCCTTAATGAATGGATTTGCTAGTGACAGCTCCCTGTTTCTGGGTATTAGACCGCACACACTCAGCCGGTCCTTAGACAGCTCTGCTGTCACAACATTTACACCCACACCTCTTGTCTCTCACCTGCCCCCTGCCTGGCATCAGGACCTGCACACCCCAGGGCACCCAAACAACCCCAGCACTTTGTGTTGTAATTTACACAGGGCACCCCCATGTCTGAGGGCAAGGATGTGGATGAGAGGCTTGCTGGTGTGTTCAGGGGGTGGGGTCCCAATCCACTATCCAATTTATGACTTCAGAGTGGACAACCTCCCCACACCCAGCCAGGGTGTTTGCTAAACTGAGGGGCTCAGAGCTCCTGCTCACTCCAGCACTGGACCTGGGGGCGGGGAGGAGGGGCATGGGGAGGGCTCTTCTCTATGTGATGCTCACCCCTGCAGAGGGCACAAATGTGACCCTGTAGATGTGTCATTTCTTCCTTATGACCTGTGAGGATTGACTTGTGTGAACATCTTTTCATGTGTCCGGTGGCCATCTGTATGTTTTCTTTGGAAAAAATGTCTATTCAGTTCCTTTGCCCTTTTTTGGATTGGATTGGTTGTTTCTTTGCTGTTGAGTTATCGGTGTTCTTTACATCTTTTGGGTTTTAACCCCTTATCAGACATATGATATGAAACTACTTTCTCCCCTTCTGTTTGTTGCCCCGATCCTTGCTTTCTGGGTGATGGGGATTTAGGCTCTTGGGATCTTCTGCTTTTCACACATGTGTCTTCTGCCTTTCACACATTCTGATAAAACTGTACATGGCCATGGATCACTAACCCTTCTTCTTGTAGGCCAGCTATGAGGAGTGCGGTGTTGGGTGGGCATGATTCTCCTGAAGTCATCAGTCAGATAGTCACGTGCTCTGGAATTCACATCTTCCATCTTCCAGTGATGGGGCAATTTGTAAAGGGAGGACCTTGCTGCTAAAACACTGAGTAGGTGCTCTTGTTCCTTGTTGGAATGACTTGGAAACCAAGTTGTGTGGAACAAGGAATTCCCCCAAGTCACAAATGCTCAGTTCAGACTTCCTGGGATGCTGATACTTGCTCTGAGGAGGGAAAGGCCTCAGGCAGGGATAGGAGGAGCTGCTGGACTGCACTTGCCTTGCTTGTCAAGGATCAACTCTGGCAACATGTGGCACATGTGCTTTGTTTTGGGCACATAAGAGGAGAGTTTCTTTGGGGAGAATGCCTTTTTCCTCTGGTTAAGGGCCTACCGTGTGCCAAGCACAGCAGTTCTCTGAGTCAGGGTTGGAAAGTCAGGCACAGAGAGGTCAGGGAATATTTCCAGGTCCCACAGCTGGTAGGGGCAGTGCTGGGGTCTGACACAGACCAGACACGCAGCCCACAGTCCCTCTCCTTTCCCAGGAGCCATCATGATCCCACATGTCAGTGTCTCTCAGAGAAACCCGGGTATCGGCACTGGGAGCCTTCGCTGCCTAAGCCAGGATGCTGCCATAAGAGGGAGGACAGGGCATTTCCCGAGTCCATCATGCCCACAGGCTGCTCTCAGTGAGGGCCCCAGCACATACACTCTGGGCTGATTCCTGGCTCTGTCCTTGGGTGAGTCACTGTGTTCTCCATGCCTCAGTTCTCCTGCTTGCACGGGGCTGAAATCAGCAGCCACTTCATGAGGTTCTGAGGAACCTACAGAATCCTTGAAGCAGTTCCCGGCACACAGGGAGCACTGTGGGGTCACCTGTACTAGTCTTCTTATCTTTTCCTCTCCTCTTTGCTGGATGTGGAGGAGACCCAGTGGGGGCCAGGCTTGTCTCGATTCTCATGCCCACTCAGTGTCCAGCAAGGGACAGTGCTGGACAGGCTGGACTCTGTCCTCTGCCAGTCCTGGGCATCCTGGTTCCCCCCACCTTGGTTGCCTGGAAACTGTCTTCCAGATGCCTCTGTGCCTCCCCCTGCCTGCCCGGCATTCTCCTCCAGGGGTTATTCCAGCACCCTCTGGCCCTTGAGCCCCCCATCTTCTCCATGTTGGGTTAAGTGGATACAATGTGCCTCCTGTATGGTCTGGGGGAGCCTGATAACCCAGTCTAGCCCACGGCCCCAAGAGCCCAAGGTAGGGAGCAGGGTTTGTCTTCCTTCATAGATTACTTTGCTCAGAGATTCTTAGCACCTACTTTGCTGGGTGGTTATGGGAACAGAAAGATGAGGTGAACACAGGAGAGCTGGAAAAAGGGGACATCAGCACAGCATGAGGAGAGGGTGAGCCTGAGCTGGTCTCATAACCCCTCTCAGTCTTGGTTTTCTCATCTTTAAAATCAGGACAGACTGTTGTTGAGGTGAGTGGCAGCCCGATCCACTGTCACTGTCCTACGTGCCTTAGAAGTAGGAACTTAATCCCCATGGAACTCTATGGAGTAGGTACCAGTATTATCAACCCTTTTTGCAGATGGGAAACTGAGGCACAGAGAGGTGAGGTGACTGCCCAGGATCACAGAGCCCAGGCCGTCCAGCTCCAGCATCCAGGCTCATGGTCAGTGCATGTGTTGGGTGTACCTTGCTTCCCTTTACCTTACACTGGGACCCACAGATATAGCCTCATCTCAGTGTGATTATTTGTGGGGAGCAGGGTGGGGTCACTACAGGCCCATTTCTCTGAGCACTGCTTTCCCAGAAGGCAGGCAGCTCAAGGAGCTGTTTTGTATTTACTGCTGAATACTCAGGCCCAGGCCCAGACTGTTTGCACTGCAAGGCCTGAATCAATGTTTGTAGTTTTCTTATCTCCACAGCACACCTAGCTGCATGGCTGTCATCCACATCAGGCCCCCTGCCAAGAGACAGTCAGGGGACAGGAGCTACTCAGCCAGGGACAGGGAAACCTGTAGCTGCCCAAAGTCTCTCCTGGGCTCCCCAGGGCCAATCCATGGGGAAGACTAGCCAGCTTCCAAAAAGAGAAATGAGGTCCCTGTCCCTGGGGGTGAGCAAGTAGGTTTTGAGGGGTATTTCCTGAGGGTGACTCAGCACTTGATAAGACACTGGAGGTCAGACTGCTTTCAACATCCACTCCAGGACTGCACCCCTGCTGGTAGCATAGAGCTGGTCGTAATGGACACTAGCTATGGGGCCTGGGTTATAGCAGGTTTCCTGCTCCCTCTCTGTGCTCGGTGTCCTCATCTGTGACAGAGAAATATTAACAGGGCCCCAGGAATGCTCACTAAGAACTCCTCTCATCACCAGCCCCATCATTACAGAGGAAGGGGGAAGGAGGCCTGCTACAGGGACAGGGTCACATCCTTCCTACTCCCCACACTTTCTGAGCCATTGTGCATGCTGTTCCATCAAGCACACCTGGACCCTGTCCCCACCAGATCACATCATGGTGATGCTCCAAGGCCACCCCAGTCACTGACACCCCTCCCCCATCAGATGTATTGTCCCTCCTCCTTGAAGCGCTTGACATCACTGCCCTCTCATCTGGTTTATTTGGTCCCTTGTGGTCAGATGCCCAGGCTCCCCACAGTCCCCGGAGCTCCAGTTCTAGGACCAAGTACACAGCAGGTGCTCAGTACAGGTTTACAGCCGCAGAGAAGGCACACTCACTCTCCTTCACAGGGATGCTTCTCTGGGGGAGGCCAACTCCAGCTCTTCAGCATACATGTCAAGCCTAGTCTGGTGCATAGAGGGCTGAATCACTCTCCTGTGTGTGTGTCTGTGTGTGCCAGAAGAGCCCTGTCCTCTTCATACCCTGACCCGGGACTGGTTCCTGGGGATGAAGCTGTCACCTGAACATCCACAAGGAGGCACTGGGCAGAGACTGGGCTTGGGGGCTGTCCAGTGACAGAGCATCCAGTCTGGACCCTGCCTCAGGGAGGCCACTCAACCCACCCTTGATCTTAAACTAAAGACCTTGAGCTAGGGCCCAGGTACAAATCTAGATTTTTTAAATTATTAATTCTAATATTTAAAAACGAAGATTTCAGACAAAAACCCAGGTTTCTAGCTTTGTTTGTTTGTTAGTTTTGATATAAGTTCTGGCCTCCTGGGTGATGTTCCCTCAGGGCAAAGCTCTTCTGGGGCTGAGTGGGAGCTCCCTCTGGATGGAGCTCATGTCCCCAACTAGCCACAGTCTCCAGTACTCCCTAAGCTTCCCCCAGGCCCAGGCTCTCCCCCTGCTTCTCCTTACCTGGTCTCTAGAGACATCTGTGTTTGCAGTCCTCACTCTAGCCCCATGGAGCTTCACTTCTTCACAAGGGGCATGAGGGCCACAGCAGTGTGAAGCCTGCCCTGACCCCTCCCACAAGGTGGGTTAAATGGGCTGAGAGTGCAGGCCTCAAAGGAAGAGTTTGTTGCATGCCTTCCAAAGGCAGCCAGAAAGGGGTGGGGGTGGTAAAGGCCCAGGGCCAGAGGCTCTGGAAAGTGTCCCCTAGAATACCATGACTTCTGATTCCAAAGCTGTCCCCTAACCTCGCCCTTCTCCCACTCCCTTATGCATCGCTGCACCCAGGCTTTCCGTAAACCCTGGCCATGTTGAGACCACGTCCCAGAGTCAGCACTGAGGGCAACAGCAACAGGCCCCCAGCCCAGCTCCATCTCCGGCAGCTCAACCAGCTCAGTGTTGCTGTGAGGTGACCCCTTTACAGTGAGAAACGGAGGCTCTAAGGAGATAAGGGACTCACCTAAGGTCACGCAGACTTAGAGAGCTTATAACTGAGGTCTGCTGGTTTCTCAAGCTGGTCCCGAAGAGCAGACCATGCCCCAGGGAGACAGGTCATCCTCAGGCAATTACAACCAGGAGAACGGAGTACAGAGCCCATGAGTGAGTCATGGTGGGAGTGGGTGCACTGGGCAGGCAGGGTCAGGGACAAGTCCCTCAGAAGAGCAGGGTCTTGAAGGGTGAGGGCATTGCTAGTTGGTGAGTAGAGGAGAGGGGTTCCTGGTGGAGGCCCCAGCCATGTGAAGTGCTGGAGGTGTGATGCAGTGTGGGAAAAAGGCTCCTGTATTAAGGCAGGAGCAGCAGGATGTGAAAAGAGATAACGCTGGGAGCCCCTGGACTCCCCTCTTCCTACCGTGACACAGGCCCTGGCAGGTCTGCCTCCACCTCTCTCTCCATCTCCCCCTTCCTGCTGCCTAAGACCCAGCCACTGAGCCATCTCCTCCTCCACATCCTGCATTTCCATCTTGTCCAGTCTCAGCTCAGACATGATAGGTGTATCCCACTCTTGAAGTGGTGACTAAGTTTCTCACTAGTGAGGGCCACCATTGTGACATGGCTTCCAAGTTTAAAAAAATTAAAATTGAAAAAAATTCTAGACTGTTAATGGTCTAAATGATCACAAGGGTGAGAACAGGTCCCTCTGGTTCCTGTTGATGATGAAACCCTAGTTCTGGAGGGAAGGAGAAGGTGAACTTGATGGACACGTGGCCCATGTTTGAGCCTTTCATCTATTTGGTGTTTTATTCTCATCATATTTTTCTGAGCTCCTTTCTGCATGGGGCCCAGAACCTTCACAGAGCTCACAGGCTTAAGAGGTAATCAGAGTGTGATCACAGCCCTGGGGGTCCCAGGTGAGGCCAGAGTGGGCTCCAGGAAGGGGTGGGGACCAAGAAGGGCTTCATGGAGGAGGTGACCTCTGAGCTGAGTCTCCAAGGATGAGCCATCATCTAGCCAGGGGTTTTCAAAACAGAGAGATTTCAATAGGATATTTGTTTTAGAGTGAGAACTTTTTTAAAAAAAATCCTTGCAAATATTGTCTTATCAGACTTTTGGCCAGGACAACCAGTAAATTCTCCTGTCAGTATTGAACCCATTTTATCCTCCCAGGGATCTCCAAAGGTAGAACTATTACAAATGTGATTCAAAACCAATAAGCCTTTTTATAGCTTAGCCACGGACACAAAGATGTCACTAAAGAAGATGAAAAAAGAGCAGCTCCCATGATCCAGAGTCACTCCCAAAGACAGCCAAAAGAAATAGAGTAGAGGAACAAGAGAAAATGTTTGTCTCTATGCACACAGGAGCCAACCCAAAAACTAGCTAACATGTTTAATGGTGAAAGTTAAAGGTTTATCAACCTAACTTAATAGGGGAGAGGGAGAGGGGAGAATTAGCTTCCCTGGTAAGAACAGGTAGGTTTCTTCCGGACAGAAAATTGGATTCTTTGTAAAACAATGGGATATAAGAAAGTATGTGATAATGTTTGTCTGTACATGGATGAGTGGTATTTGCATTTTCTTCAGGGTCACAAAACACCTCGCAGAAGGGACATACAGTAGGTTTAATCGTGATCTCTCTCTTCTGAGATGAGAAGCCACCCTGAAGAGGGAATTTAGGGCTGTGGTCATTTCTCAGAAGTTTCTGCTTTTATTCAGATAAGGGGAGGTCCAAGGCTTTTTTTTTTCTGCATCTGTTGAATCTCAAATATCTTCAGCTTAAATTGTCTGTATACCAACTGTGGGGTTCCATTCATACCTCCAACTTCGTTCTTCTTTTTCAAGATTGCTTGATCTATTCTGAGACCCTTGCATTTTCCATATGAATTTTAGATTGTCAATTTCTGCAAAACACCACCTGGGATTTTAGTTGGAATTCTTCGAATCTTTAGATCTACTCTTGAAGTATGCCTTCTTAATAAAATTAAGCCTTCTGATCCATGAATATGGAATTATTTTCCATGAATTTAGGTCTTTCTTCATTGATCTCAACAAGCTATTGTAGTTTTCAGTGTAGAGGTCTTGTACTTCTTCCTCCCTCTATTGGATGCTGATACAAAACTTACATAACCTCCTAGAGAAACTGGTCCCAACCCTGCCATGTACTGTCACCTAGCTGGTCTGTAACTGAGTCACCAAAAGGTTTTGTTCTTTACTTGATTCTTAAGTCTTTTAGAATTCATTATTTCACTCTTATAAATGCATATTGTCCTTGTAATAAATGTTTTAAAAATAAAAATGAAATAATGTACTTCAATTACTCCATAGATGAGTGATGAATGGAACACACTTAACATATGATTTTAATCTTTTTAGAATTATTAAAGTAACACATATACATTATAAAAAATTGAAATATCACCTAAAGGAGAAGAGAAGAGATTTGCAAATCCCACTCCTAGAGGTGACCATCATGAATGGTTTGGTGCCTATCTCTCAGGCTCTGTCTCTCTCCTGTCTTTTTCTATCTCGATCTCTCTCTCTCTCACACACACAAGCAGATTCATTTAAATCTATGTTGCTTTCACATATACGTGGTCTTACAGATAGGATCCTGGATGCAGATTGTTGGTCCACACGCATCCCACATGAGAGAACCTGAGGTCTCCCCTATCATCAGGTAGAGACCTTGCATCCACTCTCCCAGCTGCACAGCATTGGTTCATCCATGTGGACCAGAACTGATGGATCCCATCCCATCTCCATGAGGGCAACAGCAGTGCTGTGATGAATGCCCCTGAAAAGACGTCTTTGAAAAATTGTGCAAGAGTTTTAGTGGGATCAACTCTAAGGATCAACGTTGCTAGGAAAGGGATGCACCTTTGGGACTTTGATAGGTCCTTCACACTGTTCTCCCAGAGAGGAGTGTCCATTCCCTCTTCCCTCTAGGGCATCTTCTGGGGCCTCTGCTTCCTCATGTTGTCACCTGGGCTGGTGGTCACCAGACTAACAACTTTGCCAGTGTGATGGTGACCAATGCTGCCTCCATCGTGTTTATGTTTGCATGTGTCCTCATCTGAGTGGTCAAGAATCTCTAACATAGACTGGCCATACACATGGCCTCTCATTGGAATTGCATGTGTTTGCTCTGTTTCTCTTTAGATCATTGATTTTCCAGAGGTTTTTGGATCACAGGGGTGTTAAAACTTTCCCTGGCCTTGGGTTATGAGGAATACTTTTCCAGTTTACGGTTTATCTTTCCAGCTGTATTTCTTGTTTTGTTTTGTTTTTGGTTTGGTTGGTTGGTTGGGTTATTTTTATGTTTTTGCCACAGGAAGAGCTAAGCATTTCCCTTCCGACTTCTGGATCTGATGTCCCATTTAGAACAGCAGTGTCTACCCTGAGATTATGAACATATCTACTAAAAGGGCTTCATTTTGTACCTCTCATTTATCTGGATTTCCCTTTCAAATAACAAAAACTTAATTCAAATAAAAACAAAAATTCACCAGCCCCCTCTTAAGATATGTGGGCACACACAAAAAGTCACCTTTTGCATGATTTCATTTATAGGAAACATCCAGAATAAGTTAAGAAACAGAGAAAGAAAGAGGATTAGGGGTTGCCAGGGGCTGGGGGAGGGAGGAATAGGGAGTGCATGCTTTGGATACAGGGTTTTATTTTGGGGAATGAAATAGTATGAAACTAGACAGTGGTGATGGTTGCATAGTATTGGGAATGTACTTAATGTTCCTGAATTGCACGATTTAAAATAGAAAAACCTCAAAGTATATTATTTTAAACTTAAAATATAAAATATAGGATGTTGTAAGTAAAGTGAAAGAAAAAATAAAATTAATAAAAACCCAAAAAGAAACAACGACAGGGGAAGGGAAGGAAAGTTTGGGTTGGGGAGTGGGTTGATTGGGAGCTGACAGTGATGGTAGTTGCAGAGTCAGCTCTGCCTGTGTGGCTGTTTGATTTCTGAAATGGCTCTGAGTCTCCTGCAGGAGCAGGTACAGGTTCTCCCTGCTGGGGCGGCAAATCCTCATCTGGCTCTGGGTCTCTGGCAGTATACCCTTCATGCTCTGGGTCTCCCTTTCTTTTTTCTCTGGCTTCAGCACCTGCACCTAATTCCTCTGAATGTATAGGTGTTGGGAGTGGAGCTTTAATTCCTGTGGAAATACTGGAGCTGTGAGAGAAGAAAATATTACCTACATATCTGCCTTTCCATGTGTGTTTCCAAGGATAGAAATCTTCACAGAGCTTTCCAAAGAAGTCCCAGCCCAGGAGCTCACAACAGGATGTCTTCTCAGATGGGTGGTCTGAAGCCAGACTTTGCTCCAGGCCCAACACCAGCCTCTGAGGACTCCTCACTGTGTGGCCCAGCACTCACTCCTCCCCACACACTCACATGCACCCACACCCAGCCTTCTTACCTTTGTGCTCTGCCTTGGTGGACTCCAGGTCCTCCAGCTGACTCAGGGGAAGGTTGACAAGGTGCTGCAGGTTGGATGTGCTGAGCTGCACATAAGCCCAGGACAGGACCCTGGGGAGTTAGCCTGGGTGGTGTCTGGGCAGGAGGACTTCCCCATTTATCGTTGGTTCTGGAGAACACTTCATGGCCACACTCACCTGGAGCCTGCACTTGCCTTCGTTGGCAGTGTGGCAACACCAGCCCCTCACTTGGGGAGATGGATTGGGTGGCCCCATCAACCAGTTCCCCCCCCCCCCAGTCTCCAGTGTGGGGCTCTGCAGTGACAGTGACCAGCGGCTGGCCTGGCCCGGAGGTATCAGAGCCCAGACCAGCCATTATCAGTGCTTCTTCTGCCCACTTGTCTTTCTGCTCCCTGATCAGGCACAGACCTGTGTCTGCTCAGATATCCACCTGGGAGGAAAGAGATACACCTAGAGCACTTGGGACAAACCTTGGGCAGAAGGGCACTGCCCCAGCTCTCCATATCTCACTCAGCCAGCTTGGACCTGGGGTGTGGACATGTCTGGCCCACCAGGCTTCTGACCCCTCATCATCCTGCTCTTGATTGAGACCAACCAATTCCACATGAACCCCAGGTCTCCACACATACAGAGAGGGGACATAGGGCTATCTGGGTGAGATCAGAGTAGTGACCTGGCCTGGACTGGCCCACCCTGGGTCTCCCTGTGTTACCTTTGGGTCCCTCTGGGCAAATGGTCAAAAACGTCTGGGGTGAAAACTGACCCATTGTCTGTAGTGTTGGTAAAGGTTCTCATTGCAGACTTTCTTGAGACCACAGCCTTGGGATATTGGGACACAGCAGAACATGTCCATTCAAACATTTCCAACCAAGTGAGCTGGGTGGCAGTCTTCTCTAGAATGCAGGTGTTTGGTTACCCAGGTTCCAAGTTCTGTTGGGCTCTATTGCCAAGGAAGTGAGGTCACTTCCTGAGGTCCCCTTACCCAGGCTTTCTCCTCACACAAAGCTTCCCAAGGACACCCCTGGGCTGCTGACTGCTCACCCCCACCCCATGCCAAGGCCAAGTACAGTGACACCAACACAGCCCATCCCACAGCCCCAGGGAGGCCTGGGTGCAGCCAGGGCCCCAGTTCTGAGGACACAGCTGGGTTCAGACTCAGCTCCTTCTCCTCACCAGTGATGTGACCCAGACAAGCCATGTGCCTCTCAGGGTCTCCCCAATCCTCCATCTGTACAGTGGGTGTCCTTCTGGCTTCTACTCCTAGGCAAGCCATCTGGTGTATAGACCTATAAACACATATAGTGCCTGTAAAATCTGTGGGCTGGTATCACATGAAGCTCTTGCACAGAATTAGCAAAGGAAGCATTACATAAAGGGCTGGCATAGTACAGAGTACAACTGAAACAGGCCTGGATCTGCTCTGGGATTGAGGGAAAGTCACTCCCCTTCCTGCATGTTTCCCATTCCCAGCCATGGAAGGGTTAAAATTAAACTAAATTCAGACATCATCAACCTTCCAGGTCTTCCTGTTGTGTTTATATTCAGGTCCAAGTGTCTCATCTTGACCTCTGTTGTGGGAGGCTCCCCAGCATTCTTGACTCCTGGTCACGCATCCTTGTAAAATCCCCACTCCTCCAGGGTGGATGGAAACTGTGACTGGATTCTGACATACAGACTGATTATGAAAATTGTGTGACTTCTACTCATTCCCTCTTTCCTGTGTTCATTCTCTCTGTCTCTCAGTACCTCTCTGTCTCTGTCTCTCTGCCTCTCTTTGTTTCTGTTTGCCCCTCTCTTTCTCTCTCTCTGTCTCTCTTTCTTGTCTGTCTGTATGTGTGTATGTATTGTTAGGGCCCAGGGCAGGTCACTTCTAAATGTGCCTTAATGACATATTGATTATTTGGAATTAATGTTACTGAAGCGAGGACCCATGCAAGAGAGACATATTCCACCTCCTCTCTGTCTCTGAAAGCAGGAAATAAATCTCTCCTATGAAAGGTACCTACCTGGGTGCTGAGCCCTGAGGGCATGCTGGCTCCTGGTAATCAATTCATTCTGGGAACCTTCTGTTGGGACTACTGAGGTGCTAGTTAGCTTTGCGACAGCCAAAGCCAACTCCACTCTCTGCCTATTTCTGAGAAAAGGCCTGAGTATGAGCTGTCACCGAATAGTGTGCATTGTAACAAAATAGCTTCAACCAAGGAGGTCAATGGAAGACCCGGACCAGCAATCTTGGTCAGGCGATAGTAAGCAAAGAATTGCAAACTACCACTTCAGGCATAAGCGCAAAGCAAAGTTTATATAAGCATAGGTACATTCTCAGAGAAGGAGAGTGGGCTGTTTCTGCAAAGTGAAAGCAGCATTCCTGTACAGGCTTAAGGACATTTTTAAGGAGCATTTTGCGGGGAGGCAGGGTGAGTGACAGGGGATCATTATTTGATTGACAATCCCGAGCTACATAACAAATTCACTATTGCTCATGCTCTCACCCTTGATTTGCTAAGAAACGCCCACCCAGGGTGGGGGGCAAAACCACATGTAGATTTTATTATAATGATGGCATAATGAGTTTAGGTTTACTATAGGTCATATGCCTGTCTGGTCTGGGCATGTGCAGCCTGGGGAAGTTCCTTCGTGTTACTGTGCCTCCTCTTTATCAGGATAAGTTTGCCTAGCCACACGACCATAGTTTTGCCTGCTCTGGATAGGGTCAGGGGAGGATCCCCAGATGGATGGGGTGCGACTCACCTACTCCCCTTTGTCTTTTTGCCACTGTCACCTTCTTGCTGCTAATGTCTGACTATCTAACATTCCCCTGTCAAGAGGGACCCAATTCTTTGGGACATGGGCGATGACCGCTCTGGCTGCTTCCTGCTGGTAAGGGGCAGAGTTTTGATTGGGTCCCTCCTCTTGCTCTCTTTCAGCAAGGAGGTGGTCTGGAGTGATGACCATCAAGGGGTCCAATGTAAATCTCAGTCTCAGGGCCAGGCTGAATGGGCAGGTAACAACCTTGCAGAACCATTTGGAATTGAATAGCTTGTATGCATTCTAAAATGTGTTGACCAATTAGGATACAAGGGCCTAACAACAAAACAAAGGTTATCAGGACTAGTGGTCCCAACAAAGGTAACAGCCATGTCCATATCTGGGTCTCCATAGAGGAGAGGAGGGTAGAAAGCCAGCTAGTGCCCTGTTCTGCTCTCTCTTTCAGATCTTCTATTAGTTTAATGTTTTTCTTTAAAACCTGAAGGTTTTCTTCAACCTGGCTGGAGGTATTAATATAGAAGCAGCACGATTCATTTAGCAGAGCACAGACACCTCCAGCCTCAGCTGTCATAAATCAAAGGCTATTTTGTAAAACCACCTCAGCCAGAGAATCTAGGGCTGACTGTTGCTAATCAATGGCTGCTACTGTAGCCTTCCAGGATTGCTGGACCATTATGGTAAGATTGAGAATGCTCCTCCCTAAGAGGGGTATAACCACAAACCAAAAAACTCCTCTAAAAACACTGTGGATCACTTCAGGTCAATCAAGAATTGGGTTATCATGAGCATGTACCCCCAATCAGCGGTTCATTTTTGTCTGTTTTGGACAGGTTTCAAGGCTTCTTCAAAGAATAACCCAAGGTTGGGAATGTCTCCTGAGGAAGTTAAATCCTTTATAGTCATAATGGATGCTTCTGGGACAGCAGCAATGATTGACAGGTGCCCCTCCAAAGTATGGGAAGATCTAGATATACCCCGGTACCACATAGAAATGAAAATCCAGTGCCCCTCAAGGATACCCCTGTCGTGGGTTCCTGGATCCAGGCCTTGACCTGTTGGGAGTTTTCCTCCAGAAAAAGGCTGGGATCCCATGACCTAGGATTATATTCAGAAGTCCAAACCCCGAGGAAGTAATCATCTATACACAGAGGGGAGAATCTGGGTTCTGATTGATGATGACTGTGATGGGGGGATTGACATAACACATTCTTGAATATTAACTGGATTATATTATATTTTGAAGGAGGGTTTTGTAGGAAGGTTAGGTTAAGTAGGTGTCCAGTGGTCACACCAATATTCAGTTCCCAGGGCTAAGCTGTTTATTGGGATATGGTCCTCATTAATATATTTCTTATATATTATAAACATCAAGAAAAATATAGCTGCATTTTTCCTTGAGTTTCCCCAATACAAAGTGAAGTTACCTTCATATACATCGTATTCATCTTCTTCTAACCAGGGATCCCTCCCCAGGCTAGTCTGATTAAAGTTGAGGGTACAGTTACAAAAGGAGCCATTTAACCACCCCAATATGGGTCTCCATCCCTCCAGGTTCTGGAAACAAAGCTGTGCCTTTCCTAGAAGCTTGGAGGCTGTACCTACACAGACAGTTAGGCCTGAGGCAAAAGACTCAGGGTCTACTTGCTTTGGCCCCCATATAAAGGGTAATCCATCCCATAATATTGACCCGATAAGTTATATAGCTGTTCAATGGAGGTAGGGAGCGCCAATAAGTAGAGTTCTTCTAGATTTTGGGTTCCCTTGGGGCATATCCAACAGTTAGTTTTATTGGTTAATTTTGCAACTTGATTTATAGTGGGTGTCAGTGGATGGCGAGAATATGAAAAGATGAAGGGAAAGGAGCAAAGCCCAATAACTGCAAGAAGAGATGCCTTATTAGGGAAATAAGAGGCAGCATGTGAATTCATTTTGTGATGGTATGCAGAATAGAATGAGAGAGAGCACAATAAGAAAAGTCAGGAGGTACAGTAGGCCTATTACTTCTGCCAGCAGTGGGAATGGTGGGTTCATGGATTTAGAATGTACTTATCTTACGGTTTTCATTTGAACAGGAGCTGGAGGTCCTCCAAAGGCTCACAGGTGTACATAGTTAGGGAAATGTCCTTGGACTCAGTGGCTGTTCAGGGTTTTACCCAGGAATGGTGAATCCAACTGCTGATCCCTGGTACTTTAACAGCTGTAGGAGAAGAGAACAAGACTGGATAGGGTGCCTTCCAGGGCGGCTGAAGCTGAGAATCAGGGGAGCCATCCTTCCAAGTTTTGATGTGTACTTGTGTTCCTGGAGACTAGAGGCAAGGAGCAGACTCTGAGGAAGGAAGACTTTTTACCTCGTAGTCCTGGAGGGCTTGTTGGAATTGTCCAAGGGAGGTGACATAAGATGTAATGGCATAGGTATCAGAGTCTATCAGTAGGTCCCCTCGTAAGAAAGGCCTATCATACAGCATTTCATAAGAGCTAAGGTTAAGTAAGGCCTTTGGGACTGTTCTGATCCTTAAAAGAGCAATAAGGAGGGCTTCTTTCCAACTGAGGGAGGTCTCTTGGGTTATTTTTCTTAAGGTATTCTTTAAATGTTGGTTGGCTCTTTCTACCTTTCCTGAGGAATGGGATCTCCAGGAAAAATGAAAGTGGTACTCAATATCCAGAGCCTTGGATATCTGCTGAGAAATATGGGAAACAAAGGCAGGACGGTTATCACTCTGAAGAGACAACGGGAGGCCAAACCTAGGGATAATTTCAGTTAAAAGCCTTTAGGCTACTTCTAAAGCTTTTTCTGTCCTGGTGGGGAAAGCTTCCACCCAGATGGTAAAGGGGTCCACAAACACCAAATTGTATTTATCCTCTGTAGTAAGGAACCATTGTTAAGTCCATTTGCCAGTCTTCCCCTGGATATGTTCCATGTCTCTGAGCCGGAAGGGCCAACGGCGGTGGCTTACTTCCCTGAGGATTGTTAGTCAGACAAGTAGGGCATAATGAGGTTACCTTATTAACTACATCGTAAAGTCCCTTCCCAGAGAAAACAGAAGAAACAATCTGGTATAAGGCATCTCTCCCTAGGTGACAGGCCTCATGCAAAGATTTAATAATTTTCCATTGGAGCAATTGGAGCAGGTGAGTTAAGCCTTCTGTCCAGTGCCATCTGTCTGGGTCAAGGTGGTAACCGTGATTTATGACCCATTTGATCTCTTCAGGCAGGTAAGATGGGGAAGGGAGAGAACTAAGGGAAGGAGCTAAGGCACTCTCTATCACAAAGGGCTGAAGGGCTGCCTGTCGGGCAGCCTGATCAGCTAGCCAATTTCCTTTTGTTATTTCATCATCCCCTCTCGTGACTTCTGCAATGAATCACTGCTACCTGGGAAGGCTTGAGGACTGCCTCCAAGAGGGAGAGAATTTGAGGTCCATACCTAATCGGGTTGTTTCTGGCCATCAGGTAGCCACGTTCCTTCCAGATAGCAGCATGAGCATGGAGAACCAAAAAAGCATATTTAGAGTCAGTATATACATTAAGGGACTTATTTTCAGCTAGGGTTAAGGTTTGGGTTAAAGCAATTGTTTCTGCCAATTGGGCTGAGGTCCCTGGGGGAAGAGTCCGGACCTCAATAACCTGTGTCAAGGAGACCACTGCATACCCTGCCCTTCTACAACCTTTGGAAACAAACTACTTTGATCAGTGAACCAAACCTCCTCGGGGTTTTGTCGTGGAATATCGGTTAGATCTGGTCAGGGCAACAAGGAATGAGATATTATATCTTCACATTGGTGAACTGGTAGACCTTCCTCAAGTAGAGGGAGCAGGGTAGCTGGATTTAAAGAGGAGCAGACCATGACACCCAGGTCTGGATTCTCCAACAGTAATGCCTGATGTTTGAGGATCCTGCTATCGTGAGCCAGAAATGGCCTTTCCCTTCCAAGACAGAGGTAACCTGATGGGAGGTATATACTGTCAAGGGTTGCCCCAATGTAAGCTTGGAGGCTTCTTCCACCAATAAGGCCAAGGCAACAACTACCCTAAGACAGCTGGGCCATCCAGTGGCCACCGGGTCCAGTCACTTTGACAGATATCCTACAGGTCTCTGGGCAGGGCCAAGTTCCTGGGTTAAGACTACTAAAGCCATCCCTTGTTTTTCTGCCATGAATAGTTGAAAAGGTCTATTAGTTCTTGGGATTCCCAAGGCTGGGGCCTGAGATAGTAATGTTTTAGCTGCTGGAAACTTGGGTTTGGTTAGGGTCCCAGAGCAGAGGTTCAGAGTTAGATTTCCCTTTCAGGGCCCCATAAAGAGGTTGTGCTTTTAGTCTGTAATTAGGAATCCATAATCTGCAATATCCTGTGAGGCTTAAAAAGGCTTGGAGCTGATTTTGGGTAGGTGGCTCCAGCAGATCTAAAATCCCTTGTATTCTATCAGGGGAGATCCTTCATTCCTCTGGGGATAGGATTACTCACAAATATTTAACTTACTGCTGTGCCAATTGGACCTTGGACTTAGAGACTTTGTAGCCTCATTTGGACAAAAATTTGAGCGTCTGGGTAGCATGAGTTAAGGCTCTCTCGTGGTCTGGGGAGCAAACAAGAAGGTCATCCACATACTGGATGATAGTCCCTTCCTCCAGGTGTAGATCTTGGAGGTCCTTGGCCAGGGCCTGACCAAAAATGTGGGAACTGTCTCAGAACCGTTGGGGTAGGATTGCCTAGGTGAGTTGTTGTCCTCTATTCCCTTCCTCATGCCACTCAAAAACAAAGAGGTAGCAGGACCGGGGGTCTGGAGGTATGGAAAAGAAGGCATCCTTTAGGTCTAACACAGTAAACCAAGAGGCTATGTCTGGGATAGTCCCCAACAAGTTGTATGGGTTGGGGACTACTAGATGGAGTGGGACTACTGCCTCATTGATAGCTCTTAAGTCTTGGTCCAGTCTGTATTCTCCATTTGGCTTCTTAACAGGTAAGATAGGGGTGTTGCAGGGAGAACTGTAAGGAATAATTAGCCCATGTTGTAAAAATTTGGATATGAGCGGCTACAGTCCCCTTTGGGCTTCTGGAAAAATTGGATATTGCTTCTGACTGGGGAGTTTGGGTTCTTTAAGGTGATAAGCACTGGGGAGGCAGTTATAGCTCTCCCTGGCATTCCATCAGCCCAGACCTGGGGGTCTACTGGCAACTCAGCTAAGGCTGGTGTGCCAGTCTTCAGAGGGGGCTGTGTCTCTAAGACTAAGAACTGGAGGGGCATTACTGGGGTGGTTCCCCCAAGTAGCAGTCTGATTCCCAGGTTGTTCATGATGTCCCTACCTAACAGCAGGATAGGGCATTCAGGTATGACCAGGAAGGAATGAGAGAAGGTATATCCTTCCCAGTAACAACACAAAGAGACAGAATAAGGCCTAGTAGTAAGTTTACCTGAGACTCCTGTGACCTGACCGGAACCGGAGAAAAAGGGTCCAGAGAAGGAAACTAAGACAGATTAAGCAGCCCCCTTATCTAATAAGAAAGATATGGTCCTACCTGCCACATCCAGGTTTGCCCTTGGCTCCAGTCCAGCAATACTTATGTTAAACAGGGGGGACCATCTGGAGCAGAGGGTCCCGTCAATCCAGGGCCATCCGAGGGGCTGCCCTTCAGCCCAGCGGGCAGTTGGCTCCCCAATGGCCACTTCTTTGGCATTTTGCACAGGACGTCTAAGAGGCTTGTCCTTGTTGGGGCATTCCTTCACCCAGTGACCAGGCTTCTGCAGACCCGGCATCGGTCTTGGCTTCTGTTGGGATGGGTCAAAGTTTCTCTGGGTGGGGGTTGCCCCTGTAGGGCTGCCAAAAATTAGGCCTGCTTATTTTCTTTCCTCTCTTCCCTCTCCAGAGCCTTGACCTCCTCCTCCTGGTCCCAGTTATGAAAGGTAGTGGTGGCTGTAGCTAGAAGTTCATCTGGATTAACATTGGGCTCCTGCGTAAGATTTTGGAGTTTCATCCTGATGTCCGGTGCGGACTGGATAAGCAACCTATCTTTTAAAATGATAGGACTCCTTCAAGGGAGTCCAGGTCTAAGTTGGTATATTTAATTATTGCCTCCTTGAGCCTTTCCAGGAAGGCTGTAGGGTTTTCATTGGGTTCCTGACTGATGGCAGAAACCTTTGAGGAATTAATGGGTTTCCTTCTGTATGCTCTGAGTCCAGCTTTTATACAGATAATAAAATTTTCCTTTTCCCGTTGTTCATTAGGGTTATTGTAATCCCAATGAGGGTCCGCATGGGGAACGGAGGTTCCCCCACAGGATATTTTGAGCTGGATAAATGGAGGCTGTCCGCAAAGTTGTGGGCCTCCTTCAGGACCTTTTCCTTCTCAGTATCTGATAGAGTTTGCCCCAAGATTATCATGACATCCTTTCAGGCTAAGCCAAAAGCCAAAGTTAAGTGTTGGAAGTTGTCAATGTAGTGATCAGGATCATCAGAAAGTTTACCTAGTTCCTGTTTTATCTGCTTCAACTCTAGAGGGTAAAAGCCTTCTGAATGAGTTGGGGTCTGAATTCACCCGTTGTCTCCACCAAAGGGCAAATTCTAGGGGGAGGCCTTGTGGGAGTCATATCTCCCGGGTAAGGCGGTAGGGGGGCTATCAGTGGCAAAGGGGAATAGATGGAGGATGGAGTGGTTTTAGTGCTATCCCCAGGCTTAAAGATTTTCTCCCTTTGGCTCTTATCTGGCTCATGTTCCCTTTTGGCATGGCCCAGCTCAGATGGATCCTCCTGAGGAGAGGATGGGGGCTGTCCCATCAGGGCCAGCCCAACAGAGTCAACCTTACAAGTCTTATGGAGTTCTTCTCTATCTCTTGCATCTTCCCACACATAGAAAAGTGCTGAATTCTTTAATGAGATAACTGGTTTTCTTTAATTAACAGTAATCCTTTGATGATCCTACTGCCTGGTCTTCGTTGAAAAAACTCCTATATATCCTGGTTCCCCCCTTGCCTCTTTGGAGCAGTCCCTTAGAGTTATCTGAGAGGCTGCACCTTGGGCTTAAGTCCTTAGTTTTGTCTGCCAAATAAAACAGCTCTCAACTTTTAGGGGTTTTTTTTGTTTGTTTGTTTTTGCAACCAAAAAAGTGACCCAGAGCAGATTTTTCTCCTTCACCTGAACTTGAGGATCTGGAGCCTTGAAAGCAGTAGAGGCCTCCTGGGCCCTTCTGTCTCCTCTGTGTCTCCTCTGTGAGTTCAGATGAATTTGAGTGAGTCTCTCCTGGTTCTAGTATTTCCTGTTATTGGTTTATGATACTAAGTTTTATTCAGTGATGTTAAACTCCTCTCTGGAGGAGTATGTTATCCTTGAAACTTAGTTTCAAGAAGAGGTATCTGGGTTATCCTCAGTGAAAGGCACTGGGAAATTTTGTTCAGTTTAGACACTGTGTGGTTTCATCCTCAGTTGAAAGACTGGGAAGACTTCACTCAGTTAAAAGAACACTGAGTAGGGTTGGACTGAGTAATTAGGGGGAAGACTGACTTGTCATTTTCCCTTGAATTGGCTACATTAGTGATTTTATTTTGACAAATGAACCTCTGAATGGAGAATAAAGCTTTCAAAACAGAAGAAAAAGGAATGACAGGTTGCCAGCCTCCAACTAATACCCCAGCCAGGATTATGTATGTACAAAATTTACAAGTACTTACTTAATTGGGATTAAAGGAAATCTTGCCCTGAAAATAACTAAGGTGGGGCTCTTGTATGTGTGTGTGGTGTGTGGTGTGTGTGTGTGTGTGTATGTTTGTATGTGTTTTGAAAACTCTGCCATACTATTTTTGGGAGTAAACTTTCTGGATCTTATTTAGGTGGCATACTCCCCACTCTCTTATGGAGAAACCTCTTGGATCTTATTGGTTTGAATTATTAATATATATTTATCATTAGTGGCTAGATGGTGGATTCTTTAAATTGGAGAAACTTTAAATTGGGGGAAATTGGTAAATTTTTAGAGAGCTCTCATTATAAACAGCTGTTTTATTGGTATTTATAAAACATCTAATTAAAGGTGAAAATATAAAGATATGTATATATATATATATATGTATATATATATATATATATATATATACATATACTACTTTGGAAAGCCTTATTGTGGTTTACCTCAATAGGTCTTAAAGATGCTAATAAAAACATTAAAATAATTAATGTTAATTAGGTCAATTAACAGGAAAATAAGAAAAAAGCTTCTAGGACTCCTAAGAACAAGATTTGTTGATTGAGTTCTAATGGAAACTAAAGTTAAAGATATAAAAATTGATAGAATTGAGATAAAAGTTTACAAAAATTGGTGTATATAAATGGGCTTTATATAAGATGGTTACATCTCTTTTGCTTAATTATACTGTGGGACAGACATGTTTCACTAGGGAATACTTCCCCTGTGTGGTATTATAAGACAAGGCATATAAATCTGTCACTCAGAAAATATTAATCAAACATACTAAAGGAAACCAATAGGCTTACCTGAGCCATACAATAAGTAAACACAGGGAACTAATATTCAGGGGTTAATAAAAATAAAATTAGTGATTTTTCTCTGGGTTTAACTTGTGCACTCAGAAAGAGGGCCCTTGTTGAATGCTTTATACAGGCTTTTGAAGGGGTGATAAATTAAACCCTAATGTCTAGAAGATAGAACTCTTAAATTTCAGTTTAGTTAGAAATCTTCTCACTGATATAGAAAAGCAAATTTTAAAAAATACATATATAGTTAGGCAAATCAATCTTTTAATATAATTTAGATGACAGACCAGTTCTTGGAAGAGCTAAAAGCAACTGTCTTTGCCTTGCAAATCTTCACAAATCAGAAATGTAAATATAGGCCAGAAGGACCTGAGACTGAGCCTAATTAGCTCAATCAGGTAGAATCTGAAACCAAGGGGAAAAAAGTGACAGTTTTAAACTCAAATCTCTGGAAAGCCTCCCTCAGCTGAAAATCTAATTCATAGCCTCCTTAGAATTTTATCAAGGACAAATACAAATCTTAAAAGTCTTTTCCACAAATAGTAAAAACCTTAGTTATCTGAGAGAGCAAATTTGATTTACTCAAACTATTATTTACAAACTAGTAAGTTTATATTGTAATACGATTCATAAATTAAGTTTTTAAAGTAAAGCTATGACATCTCTATCTTTGTCTGTTTATATGTCTGTATATATACTATACATATGAGATGTCTCTATCTCCAGAAAATATTATCAAAATTAAATTTATAAAAAAGGTCTAATTGACTTAAGAGTAAGCACTTACAAATTAAATATTTCTAATAGGAAAAAAAAAAGCAGCCAAAATGACTTTTATGTTCAATGAACTGGGAAATATTCAATATTAAGTTGATACCTGGTATTAGGTTAGTTTAAGTTTGTTGATCTAATTAATATAGACATGTCTTTTAGAGTCATCAACATTAAGTATAACACTTTTACTGTACCTAGTCTTAACAGAAGTCAAATAAGATCTTGTTATATCTGTGGCAAATGTGTCAGCAAGAAAAGTAATTTGGTATGATGAATTCTTTTTTTTTTTTTTTAACATCTTTATTGGAGTATAATTGCTTTACAGTGGTGTGTTAGTTTCTGCTTTATAACAAAGTGAATCAGTTATACGTATACATATGTTCCCATATCTCTTCCCTCTTTCATCTCCCTCCCTCCCGCCCTCCCTATCCCACACCGCTAAATGGTCACAAAGCACAGAACTGATCTCCCTGTGCTATGCGGTTGCTTCCCACTAGCTATCTATTTTACGTTTGGTAGTGTATATATGTCCATGACACTCTCTCTCTTTGTCACATCTTACCCTTCCCCCTCCCCATATCCTCAAGTCCATTCTGTAGTAGGTCTGAATTCTTAAAAGTAAATTGAATGCAAAGGAGATCAGCCGGTAATTTTTTTTTTTTTTTTTTTTTTTTGCCACACTTCGTGGCTGTGGGATCTTAGTTCCCCAACCAGGGAGTGAACCCAGGCCACCCTTGGCAGTGAAAGTGCAGAGTCCTAATCACTGGACCACCAGGGAATTTCCTGGGTGAGCTCTTTAAAAACAATTACGTTTTAGAAATGTCTACTTAGGGCTTCCCTGGTGGCGCAGTGGTTGAGAATCTGCCTGCCAATGCAGGGGACACGGGTTCGAGCCCTGGTCTGGGAAGATCCCACATGCCGCGGAGCAACTAGGCCTGTGAGCCACAATTACTGAGCCTGCGCGTCTGGAGCCTGTGCTCCGCAACAAGAGAGGCCGCGATAGTGAGAGCCCCGCGAACCGCGATGAAGAGCGGCCCCCACTTGCCGCAACTAGAGAAAGCCCTCGCACAGAAAAAAGACCCAACACAGCCATAAATAAATAAGTAAATAAATAAAATTAAAAAAAAAAAAAAAAGAAATGTCTACTTAAAAATGATCTGTCTAGATCTTTGGTAACTTGAAATTCTAGAGGTGCGCTAGATTAAGTTAAATGATATAAGCTTATTGAATAGGTAGGCCATTTACAAAAAAAATAAGATGCTGGAACATTAATTGCTAAACACGTCTAAATTTACCTACTTACGAAAGGGAAACTAAAGATGTTTGGGTTTACTGGACACATGTCTTATACCACATTGAAGAAAAAAATTATGTGTTTCATAAGGTTATGGGATATTCCAATCAGAAAATACTGGTATGACAAACAGTTTACAATTACTTACTGCTTCTCAGATTTTGCTAGAGATTAAGGTTTTTAAATGTTAATTTTGTAATATGCAATTAAAGCTACTAGGAATAATAAAGGAAAATTTTCAGTATGCAAGGAAAGTAAGATGTGTGTTTTCAGCAAAAGAAGATATGAGGAGTGGAAATATATTTTGTTAAGGAAAAAAATAATTTTGCCCTAGAGCTGGATGGAAAAATAAGGAACAAATTGATATGGATACAGAAAGTGATGGAAGGTTGTGGAAAATGTATCCTGAGAAAAGTTTTATGCATGGTCAGGATTAGCGAAATTTAGATTGAATTTAATTAAGTAAATGGATTTTGTTGTTAAAAATAATCTAGTATAAGACTAGAGTTTGATTTTCTCTCTCTCTTTAGAGCACAAAGTTTCTTGGAGTGCTGCTTTTGATAACAGATTGTGTGAATTTCTGTGCTCTTAAGTGATCTATATTTTTTTTTTTTTTGAAATCTTTTTGTGACTTTGGTTAAATGTTAAGTATCATTTCACAGTGATCTCGTGTGTTTTAGAAACTTTTGATATTTTTAACAAAATTCCCAAATACCAAGTTCTAACTAAAATTCTTTTAAGCTCCAGCTAACTCTGGGGTACTTATTTCAAAGGAACCTGAGGAATGTTAAACTAATTAGGCTTATTTGGTATGTTAAATTACTTGAGAAACATTGTCAGGTGATTGGAGATGAATCTTAGGTTATAATGCATAAATAAATGTCATTAATATAGATATTCCAAATTTTATATGGAATTCCTAAAAATCTATTATATCCTGGTATGTTATCAGTCATAATTCTAGTTATTATTTTAAAATATTGTATGTCATATAAATACCAAAGTTTCTTGTCAATTGTATTGTAATCAGGTCTTTAACCATACTATTTAAAATTTTGTCATTTATAGACAATCACTGTTTTACTCTGATCCTTTTATTTTATGAGATCTTGAAGATCTTAAAGAAAATTCATAAAAAATGACTTTTTTGATAGGTATAGGTTTCTGATTTTTTAGATCATACCACTGAAATGGGAAAACCTGATGACTTCATCCAAATCAACAGGAAATACACAGAACTGAATGAACTGATAAATATGATTTATAAATTTATGACCTTTTTTTTGGAAGTATACTTGCTTTTAATCTTTGTTTTCCAGAAAAATCTTTCCTCTTATGCTAGGACCTCCAAAAAGATGATAAAGTATACCTTTGTAAACAAAGATAGAACATTAATCTTTTTCTCTCTATCTGATCCTTCCAAAATTTTGTTTATCCAGCTAGTTCTCCTGCTGACTTGATGGTTTATTGCAAACGGATTACAACTAGTTATACTATTATTTAAATATGTTCTTTTTTTCCAAACTGTTTATGCTTTATGTCTCTCTCTGCTACACTATGACTTTATTAATATTACTAGCTGTATTACTTATATACTCTTTATTTTATAAGATTGTTGCTGCTTACATTATCCAATGTGTAACCAGGCCTCCAACAAAATTAACAATGGTTAAACATCTTGAGGAAAGAGATCACATTTATAACTCTACATATCAATAGAATAATCATAATAGTGTGATTCTAGGTATGGGAAGAAGCAACGAAGGGGGAAAATCTCCTGGATTATAATAGACTAGTAAGACAGAAGATCCAGAGAATTTTAAATTATCAACCAGGCCTAATCCAGAAATTAGCATGTGGAGTGGCATAACAACAGAATGTTTGCCTGATCTAGGAAGTAAGCCTTCCTAGCAATGTTGGACAAAATTGGTCATGAAATGTCTCTCAAACATTGGTGAAATTTCAGACTGAAGGGGGAGGCTATGAATGAAAAATACTGCCTGCCATATCAGTAAACAAAGGACATTGCTGCCATCAAGCATCACATTGTAAGTGCCCCAATGGTGAGCCTTGAGGGAACTCAGGATAGAAATAACATGCCGGCCATCTAGCTGTCAGCTGTGGTAGCTACCCCTGACGGTGCACCCTGAGGTGACTCAGGATGAGAAAACACAGAATACTGGCCCAGGATAGCTGAGATGCATATCAAAGGAATGATTTCAGTGAGCCCAGACTCTTGCATCCTCTCATATGTAGAAAAGTGCTAAATTCCTTAACTTGAGATATCTGGTTTTCTTTAATTAACAGTAATCTTTTGATGTTCCCACTACCTGATCTTTGTTGAAAAAACTGCTATATATCCTGGCTCCTCCCCTTACCTCTTTGGAGCAGTCCCTCAGAGCAATCTGAGAGTCCTATCTCCTGGGCTTGAATTCCTCAGAATGTCCACAGAATAAAACATAGCTCTCAACTTCTAGGTTTTGCATTTTTTTCAGTAAACAAGGGTAAGAAAGATGCAGCTTTGAAAATCACTCTCTATGGGTTTCCCATCATCTCAGTCCTCAACAAGCCTAAGAGACAACAGAATTTATGACCTTAACAAAGAAGAGCCAGCTCAGAACCCAAAATCCTGAGGAACTCCTGGGCCCAGGATTCAGGGGATCTTCCCTCAGCCGGCCCCCATGGACTTCATCTGCAGGGTTTCCACAGGAATCCTGAGCTGCTGTGTTGGCTGTCCCCCCACCTCCCTCATCCCACATTAGGGAAAGTCTTAGAAGTTTCCCAAAATCTGGGGCCACAGCCTGGGGGCTTCATAGCTGACAGGGACTGATGCCATGGGACACAGTGCCCCTGGTATGGTCACTGCCTGCTGTGTAGACACCTACACATGCCCTGCTATGGACACTGTCTATTGTGCAGACACCCACAAACACCCTGGTGTGGGCACTATCTGCTGTGTAGATTCCCCTCCCACCACAACCCACCATCCATAGTGAAACTGCCTAAACGCCCTCAGGTCAGGACAGGCTCCTGGAAGGACAACCAGGAGCTTGAGGGCTGGTGCGGTCACAGGAACTCTCTGAATGGATCTAGAGCTCTACCAGTGGGGAGGTACAGACAAGAACTGCTTCTCTCTCCCACTAGTTTTTAAGGGTTTCAATCATTCTGGGAGAGCACTATGACCTTGCCAATAAGGAATTCCCCACAAATTTACCAGAGCCAGTGTTTTCCTGACCCACTCAATTCAAGCACCTTTATAACTCAGTGCTTTACACATAGCTGAGTGGGTACCCAGCAATCCTGTCAGTGGCTCCTCACCCCACATGATTGTGAGGGAGACCCAGTCACTCAGGCTACAGATGAGGGACAGGCCATTGTGGTGACCACTGGCCATGTCACTGAACTGAGGCTGGGGCTCTGGGGCTGGTCATGTGGGGAGAACTGTGGAACACTGCCCTCATGACACCCCTGATTCCTGGAAGGAATTAGGGATGGAGGAACAAAGGTTATGTACAAATCAGGAGGCAGGGATGGGGCAGACCTATGTAAGCTGTTCCAGATTTGGACCAACACCTTGGGGACACACAAGCAAGCTGAACAGAGGTAGGAAAAGGAGGAGGGGACTAAGGCTGGGGGTTGCCAGGGTGGATGCCACAGGGCTTCAGGAACCATATAGGAGAGACTTCCACATGAGGTCAGGACCTAGAAGGAGGGACATCCACAGTGAGGCCGGAGTCCAGATGGGTAGTGGGAGGGTAACGGGTGATGCAGGTTTTCCTGAGTCTCCACCTCTGGTCCCTCTGCCTCACGTCTACCCCTCACCTTTACCTGGGTCCCCTCTCTTGAATATGATGCTCTGTTAGGAGGGGGACAGGATGTGCACTTGTCCAGATCCCCAAGACGACATTGGAATGTCCTGGAGTTACATTATCCTCCCTGGGGTTCCTCTGTCAGAATGGGATGTACAGGTTTTCACTTCTGTTTGAACCCATAACAGTTACTCTCATTCCCCAATGGAACATCCCTCAGCCATGTAAAGGAATGAAGCACTGACACCTGCTACAATGCAGATGAACCCTGAGGACATGCTTCTCAATGAGAGAAGTCAGTCACAAAAGTCACATTTTCTTGATTCCATTTATATGAACCACCCAGAGCAGGCAAATCCATGGAGAGAGAAGTAATCTGGTGTTTTCAGGGGAAGGGGAGGGAACACAGGGATTGACTGATTAGTGGGATGGGATCTCGTTTAGGGGGATGAGGTTGTGCTGGAACCAGATGGAGGTTGTGCTTGTAAAACATTGTGAATGTGCTAAATGCCCCTGTATTTTCCACTTTAAAACAAAACAAAAAACCTACGCCAAGATTTTATAGAAAAGTTGTCCACTGCCCAGGTTTGGGAAATCACAGTGCCTGTCACTTCGGATGATGTCAGGGTTTTATCAATGAGACGTAACGGCTGCTTATCTGTAGGAGGCATTTCTCTGAGTGTCTGGGCCACAAGCATACATGGGAACTGGTCCCTGCTCCCTTCTGGCAGAAATGAAACAGGAGTAGCTTTCATCCCCACGGGCATGACGGGCAGCAGAAAGGTTGCATGGAGGAGGCAGCCTCTGAGCTGGGCCTGGAGGAAGGAGGTGGAGGGCTGGGTCAGACAGGGAAAACAGCTGCTGGGAAGAGACCCTGTATTTGTTAACAGCTTCCACAAACGTCTAGTAGGTCACTAATCTCACGTGGTCTCCCTGGGCTGGTGCAGGTGTGGGCAGGGCAGTTCCTTCTGGGGGCTCCAGGGGAGGAAGCTGTCCTGCCTTTCCAGCTTCTGGATACCTGCATCCTTAGTGTAGTGCCCTTCCTCTGTGTGCAAAGCCAGTGATGGTGCGGGAGTCCTTCCCACAGAGTTGCTGATCCCCTTCTCCTGCCCCTCATCCATGTTTAAGCCCGGTCATTGCACGGCCCACCTGGGTGATAAGGGAACTTTGCTTCGCGCTCAGCTGTTCTGCAACCTGATTCCCATCTGTCACAGAGCCTCATGAAGTAACAGGTTCTGGGGATTTGGACAACTTTGGGCTGTGATTCTGCCTGCTGGATGGAGGCAGGAGGGTGAAGGTGAAAGGTGAGTGAAGGCCGGCTGTCAGGAAACCCTGCCCAAACGGGAGGGAGGATCTATTCTGCAGGCAGTTTGTGTGTGGGGGGGGTGGTCCAGGCCCCATTTTACAAGCTCCACTTGGTGTCCTGGGCTGTGAAGAAGGGCAGAGGGGAGAATATGAGACCAGTGAGGGTCTGCAGGCAGGAAGGAGAGAGGAAGAGCAGAGGGAGGAGGGCGCAGGAAATGTGAGGGGTGGGAGGTGGAGGAAAGGAGGGAGGGAGCCAATGAGGCCTAAGTTTGGATGGGAAGGTGGGAAAGAGGAACCAGCCAGATGTCGTTGGGCGGCTGAGTGGATGTCCTCATAAGAGAACAGCAGGTCCCAAGTCCACCTGCAGCGATGTCCCTGCAGAGGGACGAGGGTTCTGAATGGAGGGGAAGAGAGGCCACCTGGAGAATTCACCCCAATCAGTCTTCTGAGCCACCCTGTTTGTCCACCCTGTTCCATTGACTTCCAGATGGTATGGGGACATGCGGGTGGACAAGGCACTTTGCTGAGTGGACCTCTGACCAAGAGGAGGAGATGGGATGGGGGATGGGGTGGGCGAGGGACCCCACCCTGTAGTCACCTTGGGGCCAGCATCAAGGGCAGGTGAGTCTGCAGGTGTGGCCGTGATCTGGGGATCCACTTCCACCCACTGAGGCCACATGCCCTGGTCAGGGCTGGGACAAGGGTCACTCAGGGTGGAAGGGCTGGACACTTCAGTGAAGGACTTTGATAGTTTGCTGACCAGCGTGCTCAGAGATCACAGGCATGGGTGCTGCAGGGTTGCTGCAACAGAGCCCTGGGGTGAGAGTCTTGTTTGCTCCAGCCCTGGGGTTGAGTGGCTGCAGTGATGGCAGGCAATCAGGTCACCCTCACATCCATTTCACCGACCACTGGGTCCTGTGGTCACACTGAGAACGTCCTCACATCCCCATCCTCTGACCACTGGACCCTGAAGTCACACTCAGGACATTCTCACGTCCTGGTCACACGTAGGACATCCTCACGTCCCCATCCTCTGACCACTGGACCCTGAAGTCACACTCAGGACACCCTCATGTCACTATTCTCTGACCCCTGGACCCCGATGTCACACTCAGAACGTCCTCACTTCCCCTGTGAGAGCCGGGTCCCTGCAGACTGTCTGCCATGAGGAGCTGAGGACCCCCAGCCAGGCAGTTGCTGTCCCCGCAGTGGGGTCCTGTCTGGAGTTGGGAGTTTGCTGCCCATGCTGGGGTTGGGGCAGGTCCACTCTGAGAGGTAGCTCCTCCCACACCCTCACAAGAGTGGGTGTTTCACATCCAGTCACCGCCCAGAGTGTTTGAGGAAGTACCTGAGGGTCCCACGGGGAGAGAGGGAAGAGGAGGCGGAGCTGCAGCCTGAAACTCTGCTGAATCAGTGGTCGTGGTGGGGACCGCCTACCTGTCTGAATTCAGAGGCTTGAGCTGAAGCGGAGGTCGAAGGTCGAAAGTCTTTGGCGCTCTCGTCAGGCCCCGGCTCCTCCTTCCTGCCTGGGGCCTAGGGGTGGGAGGGGCAGCATGAGGGGCTGTAGGGTTGGGACCCCAAGGGGGGAAGGGTCCACTCGCAGGCTCCAGTGTTGGCAGTGTGGAGGGTGAGAACCCTGCTGGATCATAGCCCCTGACCCCGCAGAAGCCCCTGGACGGCGGCTAACAGGGGCTGTGACAAGCCCACCGTCTCCGGTGCCGCAAACCGAGTCAGTAGGTCAGGTCGGAGTCAGGGAAGAACTTCTTGGCTGAGGTTTCCTGTCCTGTCCTTATGCTGTGGGGACAGGGCCATTGGGGCAGGCCAGTGTGGGTGAGCATTTGGGGGCCCTAGTGAGTGTTTGGGGGGGCTGGCAAGCATTTGGGGAGCCCGGAAAACATTTGAAGAGCCTGCTGAGAGATCGGGGGCCGGAGTGAGGAGGATGACTGGAACATCAAGTGTGTTTGCCAGCTGTGTGCACGTCCATCCGTCCCTACACCTGAGAACTATTTCCTGAGTGTCTACTAAGTGCCAGTCACCACCTGCAGATGCACGTGGGGACAGAAGGAGCCCTCCTTTGTAGTCACAGGTGGGCGGCTCAGATGTCTCACCTGGCCATCCAGGCAGGTCAGTGGGACTGGAACCTTAACTCATCTTGCAACAGCTGTGTTTTGTGAAATCCTCTCCTAGTGCTCACCTGAGTCCCATGTTGACTGAGAAGGCAAAGGGTGGAGTGGATCCAGCTGAGGAAGTGCTGGGTGGGGAAGGCATCAGGATGTGCAGGTGCACCCAGCTTACTCCCAGGAATGCTGTCCCAGGGCTGGAGGTTAGTGCTGCACCTGTGGAGTGGGGATCGCCTGGGCGGTTATGGGTTTACACTAGTGCTGAGCACACCTGAATCTGTACTTGGAAACCAGAGAGGAGAGCTGGGGTCTGCAGTCAAGGGAAAGGACGGGTGATCCACACCTGTGCACTTGGAACAAGGTGAGTGCCTGGCAAGTGCAGGATTGGTGTCCATAAGGATGGGACCATTTTCCTCCCACCATGGAAAAACACGTGACCACATGCAGGGGCAAATGGGAGGATGAGGGACTTGTTACAAAGTGACCCAGATTCTGATGAGGTCTGGGGGAGGTGGGACAGGAGTGGACAGGACACTCAGAGTCATATGACTTGTGTTTGGGGAGAGGTCTCCTCTGTGGTGGGGATGCAGATACACACCCACAAATGTCCCCACAATGGTGACAGACACACACACAAGGGCCCCCAGCATGGTGACACGGGCATGCTAACAGTTGCCCTACATGATGGGGGACACACATCCACAGGTGTCTATACCATCCACACCTGGGCCCTATATGTTTTGCTGTATATCACACATGCAGCCCCTTGAGGGCCTATGAAACAAAATAAGATCTGGTTTAGAAAGGAGACTTTATTTTAACTGAAGAAAGAAGAATTTATTTCAAAAGAATTATGGTGAAGAGGAATGGGGACTATTGCAAGTGGATGAGAGTATACTAATAGGGAAGAAGGACGATTATAAAGGAGGGGGGACTATTACCTTAGAGGAAAGACTATATCTGTACAAGGGGTAATATTACAGTAGAGAAGTCACTAATATACAGGGGGGAATATGATATTAAAAGGGAGGTATGACCATGTGCGGGAACATTACTGTGGAGAGAGAACACTTTTAATTTATTTTTTCTTGACAGTGCTCTGACCGCCCACGCTTTCATGCTGGCATGTCTTTGGAAGGAAAGTGGGCTTTTCTTGAGAGACATAGTGTGTTTCCACTGCCACTCCTGAGGCATCCCAGGGTCGCCTGTACATAAAAGGAAAACTAGGCTGAGCGCCAAGCTAAAGACAAGGTCCGGGAATTGCATCCACAGCGCCAGGCAGGCATGCAGCATTTCCCAGGAAGCCTCACTCAAAGCAGTGGCTAAGCGCTAGTGTGCTTTTCAGGACTCCGGGGACTCCCGCGTCCTCACCACGTCTCATGGAAACACAGTGTGTACCGGATGCCACTTCTTAGGCGACCTACCAACATACAGGGACCTAGGCCCTTCGGATCATCTCTTGGAATGAAGAGTGAAAGGCGAAACACCGCTCTCTTGGTCGCACAGTTGGATTGCCCGTCTTTCACAAGTCCTCCCGAGCACAGGTCTAGCAGGTCTTAGGTGTACTGCAAGTGGTCCCCGCTGCTGAACCAGAACTGCAATGGAAAAAACCCTCTGCTTGCTGTTCATCCTGGGAACGCCCACCTGCCCTCACTCGCCAAGCAGACAGTCGACTCTAGATGCAGCCTGACATACGGACTTGTTGCCCCTGCAACACTGCCTAAGCTTTTGTAAGAGAAAAGGACACTGTGGCCTAACCCAAGGAATTATGTCGGTCACGCCACTCAGCCCAAGCAGAACTTCCTTCGTGCCAAAGTTTTATCAGGGAAGGTTCAGGGAGCTGCGTGAGTCTCTTCTCGTGGCTCAGAAACTACCCGTACATGGGCTGTGCCAAGTCTGGCATAGGGACCTAAGGAGGGAAGCGTTATTTTCCCAACGGGAAAGCAGGCCACCTGCGGCCTCAAACTTAAGTGAAAACCAATGCGGTTGCCCGTCATCTCTTCACAGTGGCAATGCCGACTGAGGGAAAGGCAGCTTTCCTCGATTAACACAGTGTTTCCTATTCGTGGCAGGAGGCCTCCGGCAGCCCTCTTCACATAACGGGAAAACCAGACCTGTCCCCCCCGCCCCAAGGCTCAACGTAATGTCCGGGTTTCCATCCACGGGTGGCCGTGTACTACCGATTTCCATGACCCCGGTAGGGAAAGTAGGGCATTAAGGCCAGTGTGCCCTTGCTAGGACTCCCGCCGCCTCACCATGTCCCTTGGAAGAACGCTGTGTGCTCAGTGACTCTTCTTGGCCGACTGAGCACCGTGCCGCTACCTGGGTACTCCGGATCGGCTCTTTGAGTGCACTGTGAAAGGCAAGGCAGGGTTCTCTTCGTTGGATCGATAGACTGACAAATCTTTCCAATGTGCCCCGACCAGAGTTCTGGAAGGTCCTCGGTGTAGTGCCAGTGGCTCTCAGGGCTGACCCTGAGCTGCAGTGAAACAACTCTGTGCTTCGTGTTCCTTCTCGCTTTACACACCTGCCGTCTCTCTCTGCCAAGCCGAAACGCGACTTTTAGATGCAGCCTGGAAAATCCACAGTTTCCTCCTGAGCCCTGCTAGTCTTTTGGCAGGTTCAAGGCCACCTAGGCCTCCCTAGCGCCTTAAATCGCTTAGGTCATTCGCACAGTGCAAGTCTCCCTGCCTAAATAAAACATTATTCTGAGAAGGTAGCACAGTGCTTCTTGTGCCTCTTTTGGTTCTTCAGAAACGACCCGTACGTGGGCTGGGTTCAACTTTGATACTGGGACCTTATGAGAAACGGAGGAATTCCCTAGTTGAACGAGGAATCCTCGTAGCCTCCAAGGTGCCTACACACAGCGTTCTGCGAGTCCTTCCTTGCGTGCTGGAATGGGTCTCAAAGGAAAGGGTGCTTTACAGGAAAGACAAAAGGTGTTTCCACTTCCTTGCCTGAGGCCTGCCAGAGCCCCCTTTACATAAAGGGCGAGCTACACGGATCACGAAGATCCAAACAAAGTCCAGGACGGCATCCGCAATGCTGGCAGGCATGCAGCATTTGCCCAGAAGCCTTAGCCATGGCAGTGGCTTAACGCTAGCGTGCCGTTCAGGACTCCTAGGACTCCTGGGTCCTCACCACCTGGGCGTGGAAAAACACTGTGTACCCAATGTCTCTTCCTGGGCGACCTACCCAAACACAGGTCCCTAAGGCCCTTCGGACCATTTCTCTGCATGAAGAAGGAAAGGCAACGCTCTGCCCTCTCTTCGCTGCCCATGGAGATTGCCAGGCTTTCAACAGGCCTCCCGAACACAGGCCTAGCAGGGTCTCAGGTGTAATGCAAAAGGTCCCCACTGCTGAACCACTGCTGCCATGAACGAACGCTGTGTTTATTGTTCATACTGGGAACACTTACCTGCCGTCTCTCTCTGCCAAGCAGAAGGCCGACTACAGAGGCAGCCCGACAAACGTGCAATTTGCCCCTGAACGCTACCTCGGGGTTTCTGAGCCACAGGGACCATTTGGCCTATCCCCGGGAATTATGTCCTTGAAGCCATTCAGCCCGTGCAGGGCCCCCCTTGGCGCCCAAGTTTTCTCAGGGCAGGTCCAGCGTGCTGCCTGAGTCTCTCTTGGTTGGTCAGAAACTACAGGTGCATGTGCTGGGTTCAATTTTGCTATCGGTTACCTAGAGCGAAGAGCATTACTCTCCCAGCGGGAGAGCTGAAAGTGCGGCCTCAAAGTGTCCTGCGACACAGTGTGGTTGCTCGTGTTCTCTTCACAAGTAGAATGGCTATGTGAGGGAAAGGGAGCTCTCCTAGAGAAACACTCTGTTTTCTGTACCGTGCAGGAGGCCTCCCGGCGCCCTATATACATAAAGGGAACACTATGCTCTTCCACAAGGACCCAAGTAAGGTTCAGGTAGTCCATCGACGAACTGACGCGTGCAGAGAGGCTTTCCACGAAACCCTAGGCAAGTAGTGCATGAAGGTTCGTGTGCCTTTCCCTGGACCCCCGCTGCCTCAGCATGTCCCCTGGAAGAACACTGTGTACCGAGTTCTCTTCTAGGCCCCCTGAGCACCGCGCCGCGACCAAAGCCCTCCGGATCTTCTCTTTGCATGCCGAGTGAGAGGCAACACACTCTTTCCTTTGTTGGATAGCTAGATAGCCAAGACATTCAAAAGTGCTCCCCGAACAGAGGTGTAGAAGGTCTTAGGTGTAATGCCTAATGTCTCTCTCAGTGCTGCCGCTGAGGAGCAAGGAGGAAGCCGGTGCGTAGTGTTCTTTCTGGGTGTACTTAGCTACCGGCTCTTTCTGGCGAGCAGCAACTCGACTTTAGATGCAGTTTGGAAAATGGACGGTTTCCCCCTGCACACTGCTAGGCTTTTGGCAGCGGCAGGGACACCTAACTCACTCGACCTTGCCCCTCTAATATTTCCTGCCATTCGCACGGTGCGCCACAGCCCGGCTACAAAGTGATTCAGAGGAGGTGCCACAGTCCTCCTTGTGTCCCCTTCGGTGCGGGAGAACCTATACGTAGGTGGGCGGTGTTCAACTTTGAGACTGGGACCTTCAGAGCACTGTAGTACCTCCCAGCTGGCAAGAAGGATGGTTCAACGTGAAAGCTGCCTGGAATACAGTGCTCTGTCAGCCCACGCTTGCATGCTGGCATGTCTTTGGAAGGAAAGTGGGCTTTTCTTGAGAGACATAGTGTGTTTCCACTGCCACTCCTGAGGCATCCCAGGGTCGCCTGTCCATAAAAGGAGAGCTACGCTGAGCGCCAAGCTGAAGGCAAGGTCCGGGAATTGCATCCACAGCGCCAGGCAGGCATGCAGCATTTCCCAGGAAGCCTCCCTCAAAGCAGTGGCTAAGCGCTAGTGTGCTTTTCAGGACTCCGGGGACTCCCGCGTCCTCACCACGTCTCATGGAAACACAGTGTGTACCGGATGCCACTTCTTAGGCGACCTACCAACATACAGGGACCTAGGCCCTTCGGATCATCTCTTGGAATGAAGAGTGAAAGGCGAAACACCGCTCTCTTGGTCGCCCAGTTGGATTGCCAGTCTGTCACAAGTCCTCCCGAGCACAGGTCTAGCAGGTCTTAGGTGTACTGCAAGTGGTCCCCGCTGCTGAACCAGAACTGCAATGGAAGAAACCCTCTGCTTGCTGTTCCTCCTGGGAACGCCAACCTGCCCTCGCTCGCCAAGCAGACAGTCGACTTTAGATGCAGCCTGACATACGGACTTGTTGCCCCTGCAACACTGCCTAAGCTTTTGTAAGAGAAAAGGACACTGTGGCCTAACCCAAGGAATTATGTCGGTCACGCCACTCAGCCCAAGCAGAACTCCCTTCGTGCCAAAGTTTGATCAGGGAAGGTCCAGGGTGCTGCGTGAGTCTCTTCTCGTGGCTCAGAAACTACCCGTACATGGGCTGTGCCAAGTCTGGCATAGGGACCTAAGGAGGGAAGCGTTATTTTCCCAACGGGAAAGCAGGCCACCTGCGGCCTCAAACTTAAGTGAAAACCAATGCGGTTGCCCGTCATCTCTTCACAGTGGCAATGCCGACTGAGGGAAAGGCAGCTTTCCTCGATTAACACAGTGTTTCCTATTCGTGGCAGGAGGCCTCCGGCAGCCCTCTTCACATAACGGGAAAACCAGACCTGTCCCCCCCGCCCCAAGGCTCAACGTAATGTCCGGGTTTCCATCCACGGGTGGCCGTGTACTACCGATTTCCATGACCCCGGTAGGGAAAGTAGGGCATTAAGGCCAGTGTGCCCTTGCTAGGACTCCCGCCGCCTCACCATGTCCCTTGGAAGAACGCTGTGTGCTCAGTGACTCTTCTTGGCCGACTGAGCACCGTGCCGCTACCTGGGTACTCCGGATCGGCTCTTTGAGTGCACTGTGAAAGGCAAGGCAGGGTTCTCTTCGTTGGATCGATAGACTGACAAATCTTTCCAATGTGCCCCGACCAGAGTTCTGGAAAGTCCTCGGTGTAGTGCCAGTGGCTCTCAGGGCTGACCCTGAGCTGCAGTGAAACAACTCTGTGCTTCGTGTTCCTTCTCGCTTTACACACCTGCCGTCTCTCTCTGCCAAGCCGAAACGCGACTTTTAGATGCAGCCTGGAAAATCCACAGTTTCCTCCTGAGCCCTGCTAGTCTTTTGGCAGGTTCAAGGCCACCTAGGCCTCCCTAGCGCCTTAAATCGCTTAGGTCATTCGCACAGTGCAAGTCTCCCTGCCTAAATAAAACATTATTCTGAGAAGGTAGCACAGGGCTTCTTGTGCCTCTTTTGGTTCTTCAGAAACGACCCGTACGTGGGCTGGGTTCAACTTTGATCCTGGGACCTTATGAGAAACGGAGGAATTCCCTAGTTGAACGAGGAATCCTCGTAGCCTCCAAGGTGCCTACACACAGCGTTCTGCGAGTCCTTCCTTGCGTGCTGGAATGGGTCTCAAAGGAAAGGGTGCTTTACAGGAAAGACAAAAGGTGTTTCCACTTCCTTGCCTGAGGCCTGCCAGAGCCCCCTTTACATAAAGGGCGAGCTACACGGATCACGAAGATCCAAACAAAGTCCAGGACGGCATCCGCAATGCTGGCAGGCATGCAGCATTTGCCCAGAAGCCTTAGCCATGGCAGTGGCTTAACGCTAGCGTGCCGTTCAGGACTCCTAGGACTCCTGGGTCCTCACCACCTGGGCGTGGAAAAACACTGTGTACCCAATGTCTCTTCCTGGGCGACCTACCCAAACACAGGTCCCTAAGGCCCTTCGGACCATTTCTCTGCATGAAGAAGGAAAGGCAACGCTCTGCCCTCTCTTCGCTGCCCATGGAGATTGCCAGGCTTTCAACAGGCCTCCCGAACACAGGCCTAGCAGGGTCTCAGGTGTAATGCAAAAGGTCCCCACTGCTGAACCACTGCTGCCATGAACGAACGCTGTGTTTATTGTTCATACTGGGAACACTTACCTGCCGTCTCTCTCTGCCAAGCAGAAGGCCGACTACAGAGGCAGCCCGACAAACGTGCAATTTGCCCCTGAACGCTACCTCGGGGTTTCTGAGCCACAGGGACCATTTGGCCTATCCCCGGGAATTATGTCCTTGAAGCCATTCAGCCCGTGCAGGGCCCCCCTTGGCGCCCAAGTTTTCTCAGGGCAGGTCCAGCGTGCTGCCTGAGTCTCTCTTGGTTGGTCAGAAACTACAGGTGCATGTGCTGGGTTCAATTTTGCTATCGGTTACCTAGAGCGAAGAGCATTACTCTCCCAGCGGGAGAGCTGAAAGTGCGGCCTCAAAGTGTCCTGCGACACAGTGTGGTTGCTCGTGTTCTCTTCACAAGTAGAATGGCTATGTGAGGGAAAGGGAGCTCTCCTAGAGAAACACTCTGTTTTCTGTACCGTGCAGGAGGCCTCCCGGCGCCCTATATACATAAAGGGAACACTATGCTCTTCCACAAGGACCCAAGTAAGGTTCAGGTAGTCCATCGACGAACTGACGCGTGCAGAGAGGCTTTCCACGAAACCCTAGGCAAGTAGTGCATGAAGGTTCGTGTGCCTTTCCCTGGACCCCCGCTGCCTCAGCATGTCCCCTGGAAGAACACTGTGTACCGAGTTCTCTTCTAGGCCCCCTGAGCACCGCGCCGCGACCAAAGCCCTCCGGATCATCTCTTTGCATGCCGAGTGAGAGGCACCACACTCTTTCCTTTGTTGGATAGCTAGATAGCCAAGACATTCAAAAGTGCTCCCCGAACAGAGGTGTAGAAGGTCTTAGGTGTAATGCCTAATGTCTCTCTCAGTGCTGCCGCTGAGGAGCAAGGAGGAAGCCGGTGCGTAGTGTTCTTTCTGGGTGTACTTAGCTACCGGCTCTTTCTGGCGAGCAGCAACTCGACTTTAGATGCAGTCTGGAAAATGGACGGTTTCCCCCTGCACACTGCTAGGCTTTTGGCAGCGGCAGGGACACCTAACTCACTCGACCTTGCCCCTCTAATATTTCCTGCCATTCGCACGGTGCGCCACAGCCCGGCTACAAAGTGATTCAGAGGAGGTGCCACAGTCCTCCTTGTGTCCCCTTCGGTGCGGGAGAACCTATACGTAGGTGGGCGGTGTTCAACTTTGAGACTGGGACCTTCAGAGCACTGTAGTACCTCCCAGCTGGCAAGAAGGATGGTTCAACGTGAAAGCTGCCTGGAATACAGTGCTCTGTCAGCCCACGCTTGCATGCTGGCATGTCTTTGGAAGGAAAGTGGGCTTTTCTTGAGAGACATAGTGTGTTTCCACTGCCACTCCTGAGGCATCCCAGGGTCGCCTGTCCATAAAAGGAGAGCTACGCTGAGCGCCAAGCTGAAGGCAAGGTCCGGGAATTGCATCCACAGCGCCAGGCAGGCATGCAGCATTTCCCAGGAAGCCTCCCTCAAAGCAGTGGCTAAGCGCTAGTGTGCTTTTCAGGACTCCGGGGACTCCCGCGTCCTCACCACGTCTCATGGAAACACAGTGTGTACCGGATGCCACTTCTTAGGCGACCTACCAACATACAGGGACCTAGGCCCTTCGGATCATCTCTTGGAATGAAGAGTGAAAGGCGAAACACCGCTCTCTTGGTCGCCCAGTTGGATTGCCAGTCTGTCACAAGTCCTCCCGAGCACAGGTCTAGCAGGTCTTAGGTGTACTGCAAGTGGTCCCCGCTGCTGAACCAGAACTGCAATGGAAGAAACCCTCTGCTTGCTGTTCCTCCTGGGAACGCCAACCTGCCCTCGCTCGCCAAGCAGACAGTCGACTTTAGATGCAGCCTGACATACGGACTTGTTGCCCCTGCAACACTGCCTAAGCTTTTGTAAGAGAAAAGGACACTGTGGCCTAACCCAAGGAATTATGTCGGTCACGCCACTCAGCCCAAGCAGAACTCCCTTCGTGCCAAAGTTTGATCAGGGAAGGTCCAGGGTGCTGCGTGAGTCTCTTCTCGTGGCTCAGAAACTACCCGTACATGGGCTGTGCCAAGTCTGGCATAGGGACCTAAGGAGGGAAGCGTTATTTTCCCAACGGGAAAGCAGGCCACCTGCGGCCTCAAACTTAAGTGAAAACCAATGCGGTTGCCCGTCATCTCTTCACAGTGGCAATGCCGACTGAGGGAAAGGCAGCTTTCCTCGATTAACACAGTGTTTCCTATTCGTGGCAGGAGGCCTCCGGCAGCCCTCTTCACATAACGGGAAAACCAGACCTGTCCCCCCCGCCCCAAGGCTCAACGTAATGTCCGGGTTTCCATCCACGGGTGGCCGTGTACTACCGATTTCCATGACCCCGGTAGGGAAAGTAGGGCATTAAGGCCAGTGTGCCCTTGCTAGGACTCCCGCCGCCTCACCATGTCCCTTGGAAGAACGCTGTGTGCTCAGTGACTCTTCTTGGCCGACTGAGCACCGTGCCGCTACCTGGGTACTCCGGATCGGCTCTTTGAGTGCACTGTGAAAGGCAAGGCAGGGTTCTCTTCGTTGGATCGATAGACTGACAAATCTTTCCAATGTGCCCCGACCAGAGTTCTGGAAAGTCCTCGGTGTAGTGCCAGTGGCTCTCAGGGCTGACCCTGAGCTGCAGTGAAACAACTCTGTGCTTCGTGTTCCTTCTCGCTTTACACACCTGCCGTCTCTCTCTGCCAAGCCGAAACGCGACTTTTAGATGCAGCCTGGAAAATCCACAGTTTCCTCCTGAGCCCTGCTAGTCTTTTGGCAGGTTCAAGGCCACCTAGGCCTCCCTAGCGCCTTAAATCGCTTAGGTCATTCGCACAGTGCAAGTCTCCCTGCCTAAATAAAACATTATTCTGAGAAGGTAGCACAGTGCTTCTTGTGCCTCTTTTGGTTCTTCAGAAACGACCCGTACGTGGGCTGGGTTCAACTTTGATCCTGGGACCTTATGAGAAACGGAGGAATTCCCTAGTTGAAAGAGGAATCCTCGTAGCCTCCAAGGTGCCTACATACAGCGTTCTGCGAGTCCTTCCTTGCGTGCTGGAATGGGTCTCAAAGGAAAGGGTGCTTTACAGGAAAGACAAAAGGTGTTTCCACTTCCTTGCCTGAGGCCTGCCAGAGCCCCCTTTACATAAAGGGCGAGCTACACGGATCACGAAGATCCAAACAAAGTCCAGGACGGCATCCGCAATGCTGGCAGGCATGCAGCATTTGCCCAGAAGCCTTAGCCATGGCAGTGGCTTAACGCTAGCGTGCCGTTCAGGACTCCTAGGACTCCTGGGTCCTCACCACCTGGGCGTGGGAAAACACTGTGTACCCAATGTCTCTTCCTGGGCGACCTACCCAAACACAGGTCCCTAAGGCCCTTCGGACCATTTCTCTGCATGAAGAAGGAAAGGCAACGCTCTGCCCTCTCTTCGCTGCCCATGGAGATTGCCAGGCTTTCAACAGGCCTCCCGAACACAGGCCTAGCAGGGTCTCAGGTGTAATGCAAAAGGTCCCCACTGCTGAACCACTGCTGCCATGAACGAACGCTGTGTTTATTGTTCATACTGGGAACACTTACCTGCCGTCTCTCTCTGCCAAGCAGAAGGCCGACTACAGAGGCAGCCCGACAAACGTGCAATTTGCCCCTGAACGCTACCTCGGGGTTTCTGAGCCACAGGGACCATTTGGCCTATCCCCGGGAATTATGTCCTTGAAGCCATTCAGCCCGTGCAGGGCCCCCCTTGGCGCCCAAGTTTTCTCAGGGCAGGTCCAGCGTGCTGCCTGAGTCTCTCTTGGTTGGTCAGAAACTACAGGTGCATGTGCTGGGTTCAATTTTGCTATCGGTTACCTAGAGCGAAGAGCATTACTCTCCCAGCGGGAGAGCTGAAAGTGCGGCCTCAAAGTGTCCTGCGACACAGTGTGGTTGCTCGTGTTCTCTTCACAAGTAGAATGGCTATGTGAGGGAAAGGGAGCTCTCCTAGAGAAACACTCTGTTTTCTGTACCGTGCAGGAGGCCTCCCGGCGCCCTATATACATAAAGGGAACACTATGCTCTTCCACAAGGACCCAAGTAAGGTTCAGGTAGTCCATCGACGAACTGACGCGTGCAGAGAGGCTTTCCACGAAACCCTAGGCAAGTAGTGCATGAAGGTTCGTGTGCCTTTCCCTGGACCCCCGCTGCCTCAGCATGTCCCCTGGAAGAACACTGTGTACCGAGTTCTCTTCTAGGCCCCCTGAGCACCGCGCCGCGACCAAAGCCCTCCGGATCATCTCTTTGCATGCCGAGTGAGAGGCACCACACTCTTTCCTTTGTTGGATAGCTAGATAGCCAAGACATTCAAAAGTGCTCCCCGAACAGAGGTGTAGAAGGTCTTAGGTGTAATGCCTAATGTCTCTCTCAGTGCTGCCGCTGAGGAGCAAGGAGGAAGCCGGTGCGTAGTGTTCTTTCTGGGTGTACTTAGCTACCGGCTCTTTCTGGCGAGCAGCAACTCGACTTTAGATGCAGTCTGGAAAATGGACGGTTTCCCCCTGCACACTGCTAGGCTTTTGGCAGCGGCAGGGACACCTAACTCACTCGACCTTGCCCCTCTAATATTTCCTGCCATTCGCACGGTGCGCCACAGCCCGGCTACAAAGTGATTCAGAGGAGGTGCCACAGTCCTCCTTGTGTCCCCTTCGGTGCGGGAGAACCTATACGTCGGTGGGCGGTGTTCAACTTTGAGACTGGGACCTTCAGAGCACTGTAGTACCTCCCAGCTGGCAAGAAGGATGGTTCAACGTGAAAGCTGCCTGGAATACAGTGCTCTGTCAGCCCACGCTTGCATGCTGGCATGTCTTTGGAAGGAAAGTGGGCTTTTCTTGAGAGACATAGTGTGTTTCCACTGCCACTCCTGAGGCATCCCAGGGTCGCCTGTCCATCAAAGGAGAGCTACGCTGAGCGCCAAGCTGAAGGCAAGGTCCGGGAATTGCATCCACAGCGCCAGGCAGGCATGCAGCATTTCCCAGGAAGCCTCCCTCAAAGCAGTGGCTAAGCGCTAGTGTGCTTTTCAGGACTCCGGGGACTCCCGCGTCCTCACCACGTCTCATGGAAACACAGTGTGTACCGGATGCCACTTCTTAGGCGACCTACCAACATACAGGGACCTAGGCCCTTCGGATCATCTCTTGGAATGAAGAGTGAAAGGCGAAACACCGCTCTCTTGGTCGCCCAGTTGGATTGCCAGTCTGTCACAAGTCCTCCCGAGCACAGGTCTAGCAGGTCTTAGGTGTACTGCAAGTGGTCCCCGCTGCTGAACCAGAACTGCAATGGAAGAAACCCTCTGCTTGCTGTTCCTCCTGGGAACGCCAACCTGCCCTCGCTCGCCAAGCAGACAGTCGACTTTAGATGCAGCCTGACATACGGACTTGTTGCCCCTGCAACACTGCCTAAGCTTTTGTAAGAGAAAAGGACACTGTGGCCTAACCCAAGGAATTATGTCGGTCACGCCACTCAGCCCAAGCAGAACTCCCTTCGTGCCAAAGTTTGATCAGGGAAGGTCCAGGGTGCTGCGTGAGTCTCTTCTCGTGGCTCAGAAACTACCCGTACATGGGCTGTGCCAAGTCTGGCATAGGGACCTAAGGAGGGAAGCGTTATTTTCCCAACGGGAAAGCAGGCCACCTGCGGCCTCAAACTTAAGTGAAAACCAATGCGGTTGCCCGTCATTTCTTCACAGTGGCAATGCCGACTGAGGGTAAGGCAGCTTTTCTCGATTAACACAGTGTTTCCTATTCGTGGCAGGAGGCCTCCGGCAGCCCTCTTCACATAACGGGAAAACCAGACCTGTCCCCCCCGCCCCAAGGCTCAACGTAATGTCCGGGTTTCCATCCACGGGTGGCCGTGTACTACCGATTTCCATGACCCCGGTAGGGAAAGTAGGGCATTAAGGCCAGTGTGCCCTTGCTAGGACTCCCGCCGCCTCACCATGTCCCTTGGAAGAACGCTGTGTGCTCAGTGACTCTTCTTGGCCGACTGAGCACCGTGCCGCTACCTGGGTACTCCGGATCGGCTCTTTGAGTGCACTGTGAAAGGCAAGGCAGGGTTCTCTTCGTTGGATCGATAGACTGACAAATCTTTCCAATGTGCCCCGACCAGAGTTCTGGAAAGTCCTCGGTGTAGTGCCAGTGGCTCTCAGGGCTGACCCTGAGCTGCAGTGAAACAACTCTGTGCTTCGTGTTCCTTCTCGCTTTACACACCTGCCGTCTCTCTCTGCCAAGCCGAAACGCGACTTTTAGATGCAGCCTGGAAAATCCACAGTTTCCTCCTGAGCCCTGCTAGTCTTTTGGCAGGTTCAAGGCCACCTAGGCCTCCCTAGCGCCTTAAATCGCTTAGGTCATTCGCACAGTGCAAGTCTCCCTGCCTAAATAAAACATTATTCTGAGAAGGTAGCACAGGGCTTCTTGTGCCTCTTTTGGTTCTTCAGAAACGACCCGTACGTGGGCTGGGTTCAACTTTGATACTGGGACCTTATGAGAAACGGAGGAATTCCCTAGTTGAACGAGGAATCCTCGTAGCCTCCAAGGTGCCTACACACAGCGTTCTGCGAGTCCTTCCTTGCGTGCTGGAATGGGTCTCAAAGGAAAGGGTGCTTTACAGGAAAGACAAAAGGTGTTTCCACTTCCTTGCCTGAGGCCTGCCAGAGCCCCCTTTACATAAAGGGCGAGCTACACGGATCACGAAGATCCAAACAAAGTCCAGGACGGCATCCGCAATGCTGGCAGGCATGCAGCATTTGCCCAGAAGCCTTAGCCATGGCAGTGGCTTAACGCTAGCGTGCCGTTCAGGACTCCTAGGACTCCTGGGTCCTCACCACCTGGGCGTGGAAAAACACTGTGTACCCAATGTCTCTTCCTGGGCGACCTACCCAAACACAGGTCCCTAAGGCCCTTCGGACCATTTCTCTGCATGAAGAAGGAAAGGCAACGCTCTGCCCTCTCTTCGCTGCCCATGGAGATTGCCAGGCTTTCAACAGGCCTCCCGAACACAGGCCTAGCAGGGTCTCAGGTGTAATGCAAAAGGTTCCCACTGCTGAACCACTGCTGCCATGAACGAACGCTGTGTTTATTGTTCATACTGGGAACACTTACCTGCCGTCTCTCTCTGCCAAGCAGAAGGCCGACTACAGAGGCAGCCCGACAAACGTGCAATTTGCCCCTGAACGCTACCTCGGGGTTTCTGAGCCACAGGGACCATTTGGCCTATCCCCGGGAATTATGTCCTTGAAGCCATTCAGCCCGTGCAGGGCCCCCCTTGGCGCCCAAGTTTTCTCAGGGCAGGTCCAGCGTGCTGCCTGAGTCTCTCTTGGTTGGTCAGAAACTACAGGTGCATGTGCTGGGTTCAATTTTGCTATCGGTTACCTAGAGCGAAGAGCATTACTCTCCCAGCGGGAGAGCTGAAAGTGCGGCCTCAAAGTGTCCTGCGACACAGTGTGGTTGCTCGTGTTCTCTTCACAAGTAGAATGGCTATGTGAGGGAAAGGGAGCTCTCCTAGAGAAACACTCTGTTTTCTGTACCGTGCAGGAGGCCTCCCGGCGCCCTATATACATAAAGGGAACACTATGCTCTTCCACAAGGACCCAAGTAAGGTTCAGGTAGTCCATCGACGAACTGACGCGTGCAGAGAGGCTTTCCACGAAACCCTAGGCAAGTAGTGCATGAAGGTTCGTGTGCCTTTCCCTGGACCCCCGCTGCCTCAGCATGTCCCCTGGAAGAACACTGTGTACCGAGTTCTCTTCTAGGCCCCCTGAGCACCGCGCCGCGACCAAAGCCCTCCGGATCATCTCTTTGCATGCCGAGTGAGAGGCACCACACTCTTTCCTTTGTTGGATAGCTAGATAGCCAAGACATTCAAAAGTGCTCCCCGAACAGAGGTGTAGAAGGTCTTAGGTGTAATGCCTAATGTCTCTCTCAGTGCTGCCGCTGAGGAGCAAGGAGGAAGCCGGTGCGTAGTGTTCTTTCTGGGTGTACTTAGCTACCGGCTCTTTCTGGCGAGCAGCAACTCGACTTTAGATGCAGTCTGGAAAATGGACGGTTTCCCCCTGCACACTGCTAGGCTTTTGGCAGCGGCAGGGACACCTAACTCACTCGACCTTGCCCCTCTAATATTTCCTGCCATTCGCACGGTGCGCCACAGCCCGGCTACAAAGTGATTCAGAGGAGGTGCCACAGTCCTCCTTGTGTCCCCTTCGGTGCGGGAGAACCTATACGTCGGTGGGCGGTGTTCAACTTTGAGACTGGGACCTTCAGAGCACTGTAGTACCTCCCAGCTGGCAAGAAGGATGGTTCAACGTGAAAGCTGCCTGGAATACAGTGCTCTGTCAGCCCACGCTTGCATGCTGGCATGTCTTTGGAAGGAAAGTGGGCTTTTCTTGAGAGACATAGTGTGTTTCCACTGCCACTCCTGAGGCATCCCAGGGTCGCCTGTCCATCAAAGGAGAGCTACGCTGAGCGCCAAGCTGAAGGCAAGGTCCGGGAATTGCATCCACAGCGCCAGGCAGGCATGCAGCATTTCCCAGGAAGCCTCCCTCAAAGCAGTGGCTAAGCGCTAGTGTGCTTTTCAGGACTCCGGGGACTCCCGCGTCCTCACCACGTCTCATGGAAACACAGTGTGTACCGGATGCCACTTCTTAGGCGACCTACCAACATACAGGGACCTAGGCCCTTCGGATCATCTCTTGGAATGAAGAGTGAAAGGCGAAACACCGCTCTCTTGGTCGCCCAGTTGGATTGCCAGTCTGTCACAAGTCCTCCCGAGCACAGGTCTAGCAGGTCTTAGGTGTACTGCAAGTGGTCCCCGCTGCTGAACCAGAACTGCAATGGAAGAAACCCTCTGCTTGCTGTTCCTCCTGGGAACGCCAACCTGCCCTCGCTCGCCAAGCAGACAGTCGACTTTAGATGCAGCCTGACATACGGACTTGTTGCCCCTGCAACACTGCCTAAGCTTTTGTAAGAGAAAAGGACACTGTGGCCTAACCCAAGGAATTATGTCGGTCACGCCACTCAGCCCAAGCAGAACTCCCTTCGTGCCAAAGTTTGATCAGGGAAGGTCCAGGGTGCTGCGTGAGTCTCTTCTCGTGGCTCAGAAACTACCCGTACATGGGCTGTGCCAAGTCTGGCATAGGGACCTAAGGAGGGAAGCGTTATTTTCCCAACGGGAAAGCAGGCCACCTGCGGCCTCAAACTTAAGTGAAAACCAATGCGGTTGCCCGTCATCTCTTCACAGTGGCAATGCCGACTGAGGGAAAGGCAGCTTTCCTCGATTAACACAGTGTTTCCTATTCGTGGCAGGAGGCCTCCGGCAGCCCTCTTCACATAACGGGAAAACCAGACCTGTCCCCCCCGCCCCAAGGCTCAACGTAATGTCCGGGTTTCCATCCACGGGTGGCCGTGTACTACCGATTTCCATGACCCCGGTAGGGAAAGTAGGGCATTAAGGCCAGTGTGCCCTTGCTAGGACTCCCGCCGCCTCACCATGTCCCTTGGAAGAACGCTGTGTGCTCAGTGACTCTTCTTGGCCGACTGAGCACCGTGCCGCTACCTGGGTACTCCGGATCGGCTCTTTGAGTGCACTGTGAAAGGCAAGGCAGGGTTCTCTTCGTTGGATCGATAGACTGACAAATCTTTCCAATGTGCCCCGACCAGAGTTCTGGAAAGTCCTCGGTGTAGTGCCAGTGGCTCTCAGGGCTGACCCTGAGCTGCAGTGAAACAACTCTGTGCTTCGTGTTCCTTCTCGCTTTACACACCTGCCGTCTCTCTCTGCCAAGCCGAAACGCGACTTTTAGATGCAGCCTGGAAAATCCACAGTTTCCTCCTGAGCCCTGCTAGTCTTTTGGCAGGTTCAAGGCCACCTAGGCCTCCCTAGCGCCTTAAATCGCTTAGGTCATTCGCACAGTGCAAGTCTCCCTGCCTAAATAAAACATTATTCTGAGAAGGTAGCACAGTGCTTCTTGTGCCTCTTTTGGTTCTTCAGAAACGACCCGTACGTGGGCTGGGTTCAACTTTGATCCTGGGACCTTATGAGAAACGGAGGAATTCCCTAGTTGAAAGAGGAATCCTCGTAGCCTCCAAGGTGCCTACATACAGCGTTCTGCGAGTCCTTCCTTGCGTGCTGGAATGGGTCTCAAAGGAAAGGGTGCTTTACAGGAAAGACAAAAGGTGTTTCCACTTCCTTGCCTGAGGCCTGCCAGAGCCCCCTTTACATAAAGGGCGAGCTACACGGATCACGAAGATCCAAACAAAGTCCAGGACGGCATCCGCAATGCTGGCAGGCATGCAGCATTTGCCCAGAAGCCTTAGCCATGGCAGTGGCTTAACGCTAGCGTGCCGTTCAGGACTCCTAGGACTCCTGGGTCCTCACCACCTGGGCGTGGGAAAACACTGTGTACCCAATGTCTCTTCCTGGGCGACCTACCCAAACACAGGTCCCTAAGGCCCTTCGGACCATTTCTCTGCATGAAGAAGGAAAGGCAACGCTCTGCCCTCTCTTCGCTGCCCATGGAGATTGCCAGGCTTTCAACAGGCCTCCCGAACACAGGCCTAGCAGGGTCTCAGGTGTAATGCAAAAGGTCCCCACTGCTGAACCACTGCTGCCATGAACGAACGCTGTGTTTATTGTTCATACTGGGAACACTTACCTGCCGTCTCTCTCTGCCAAGCAGAAGGCCGACTACAGAGGCAGCCCGACAAACGTGCAATTTGCCCCTGAACGCTACCTCGGGGTTTCTGAGCCACAGGGACCATTTGGCCTATCCCCGGGAATTATGTCCTTGAAGCCATTCAGCCCGTGCAGGGCCCCCCTTGGCGCCCAAGTTTTCTCAGGGCAGGTCCAGCGTGCTGCCTGAGTCTCTCTTGGTTGGTCAGAAACTACAGGTGCATGTGCTGGGTTCAATTTTGCTATCGGTTACCTAGAGCGAAGAGCATTACTCTCCCAGCGGGAGAGCTGAAAGTGCGGCCTCAAAGTGTCCTGCGACACAGTGTGGTTGCTCGTGTTCTCTTCACAAGTAGAATGGCTATGTGAGGGAAAGGGAGCTCTCCTAGAGAAACACTCTGTTTTCTGTACCGTGCAGGAGGCCTCCCGGCGCCCTATATACATAAAGGGAACACTATGCTCTTCCACAAGGACCCAAGTAAGGTTCAGGTAGTCCATCGACGAACTGACGCGTGCAGAGAGGCTTTCCACGAAACCCTAGGCAAGTAGTGCATGAAGGTTCGTGTGCCTTTCCCTGGACCCCCGCTGCCTCAGCATGTCCCCTGGAAGAACACTGTGTACCGAGTTCTCTTCTAGGCCCCCTGAGCACCGCGCCGCGACCAAAGCCCTCCGGATCATCTCTTTGCATGCCGAGTGAGAGGCACCACACTCTTTCCTTTGTTGGATAGCTAGATAGCCAAGACATTCAAAAGTGCTCCCCGAACAGAGGTGTAGAAGGTCTTAGGTGTAATGCCTAATGTCTCTCTCAGTGCTGCCGCTGAGGAGCAAGGAGGAAGCCGGTGCGTAGTGTTCTTTCTGGGTGTACTTAGCTACCGGCTCTTTCTGGCGAGCAGCAACTCGACTTTAGATGCAGTCTGGAAAATGGACGGTTTCCCCCTGCACACTGCTAGGCTTTTGGCAGCGGCAGGGACACCTAACTCACTCGACCTTGCCCCTCTAATATTTCCTGCCATTCGCACGGTGCGCCACAGCCCGGCTACAAAGTGATTCAGAGGAGGTGCCACAGTCCTCCTTGTGTCCCCTTCGGTGCGGGAGAACCTATACGTCGGTGGGCGGTGTTCAACTTTGAGACTGGGACCTTCAGAGCACTGTAGTACCTCCCAGCTGGCAAGAAGGATGGTTCAACGTGAAAGCTGCCTGGAATACAGTGCTCTGTCAGCCCACGCTTGCATGCTGGCATGTCTTTGGAAGGAAAGTGGGCTTTTCTTGAGAGACATAGTGTGTTTCCACTGCCACTCCTGAGGCATCCCAGGGTCGCCTGTCCATCAAAGGAGAGCTACGCTGAGCGCCAAGCTGAAGGCAAGGTCCGGGAATTGCATCCACAGCGCCAGGCAGGCATGCAGCATTTCCCAGGAAGCCTCCCTCAAAGCAGTGGCTAAGCGCTAGTGTGCTTTTCAGGACTCCGGGGACTCCCGCGTCCTCACCACGTCTCATGGAAACACAGTGTGTACCGGATGCCACTTCTTAGGCGACCTACCAACATACAGGGACCTAGGCCCTTCGGATCATCTCTTGGAATGAAGAGTGAAAGGCGAAACACCGCTCTCTTGGTCGCCCAGTTGGATTGCCAGTCTGTCACAAGTCCTCCCGAGCACAGGTCTAGCAGGTCTTAGGTGTACTGCAAGTGGTCCCCGCTGCTGAACCAGAACTGCAATGGAAGAAACCCTCTGCTTGCTGTTCCTCCTGGGAACGCCAACCTGCCCTCGCTCGCCAAGCAGACAGTCGACTTTAGATGCAGCCTGACATACGGACTTGTTGCCCCTGCAACACTGCCTAAGCTTTTGTAAGAGAAAAGGACACTGTGGCCTAACCCAAGGAATTATGTCGGTCACGCCACTCAGCCCAAGCAGAACTCCCTTCGTGCCAAAGTTTGATCAGGGAAGGTCCAGGGTGCTGCGTGAGTCTCTTCTCGTGGCTCAGAAACTACCCGTACATGGGCTGTGCCAAGTCTGGCATAGGGACCTAAGGAGGGAAGCGTTATTTTCCCAACGGGAAAGCAGGCCACCTGCGGCCTCAAACTTAAGTGAAAACCAATGCGGTTGCCCGTCATCTCTTCACAGTGGCAATGCCGACTGAGGGAAAGGCAGCTTTCCTCGATTAACACAGTGTTTCCTATTCGTGGCAGGAGGCCTCCGGCAGCCCTCTTCACATAACGGGAAAACCAGACCTGTCCCCCCCGCCCCAAGGCTCAACGTAATGTCCGGGTTTCCATCCACGGGTGGCCGTGTACTACCGATTTCCATGACCCCGGTAGGGAAAGTAGGGCATTAAGGCCAGTGTGCCCTTGCTAGGACTCCCGCCGCCTCACCATGTCCCTTGGAAGAACGCTGTGTGCTCAGTGACTCTTCTTGGCCGACTGAGCACCGTGCCGCTACCTGGGTACTCCGGATCGGCTCTTTGAGTGCACTGTGAAAGGCAAGGCAGGGTTCTCTTCGTTGGATCGATAGACTGACAAATCTTTCCAATGTGCCCCGACCAGAGTTCTGGAAAGTCCTCGGTGTAGTGCCAGTGGCTCTCAGGGCTGACCCTGAGCTGCAGTGAAACAACTCTGTGCTTCGTGTTCCTTCTCGCTTTACACACCTGCCGTCTCTCTCTGCCAAGCCGAAACGCGACTTTTAGATGCAGCCTGGAAAATCCACAGTTTCCTCCTGAGCCCTGCTAGTCTTTTGGCAGGTTCAAGGCCACCTAGGCCTCCCTAGCGCCTTAAATCGCTTAGGTCATTCGCACAGTGCAAGTCTCCCTGCCTAAATAAAACATTATTCTGAGAAGGTAGCACAGGGCTTCTTGTGCCTCTTTTGGTTCTTCAGAAACGACCCGTACGTGGGCTGGGTTCAACTTTGATACTGGGACCTTATGAGAAACGGAGGAATTCCCTAGTTGAACGAGGAATCCTCGTAGCCTCCAAGGTGCCTACACACAGCGTTCTGCGAGTCCTTCCTTGCGTGCTGGAATGGGTCTCAAAGGAAAGGGTGCTTTACAGGAAAGACAAAAGGTGTTTCCACTTCCTTGCCTGAGGCCTGCCAGAGCCCCCTTTACATAAAGGGCGAGCTACACGGATCACGAAGATCCAAACAAAGTCCAGGACGGCATCCGCAATGCTGGCAGGCATGCAGCATTTGCCCAGAAGCCTTAGCCATGGCAGTGGCTTAACGCTAGCGTGCCGTTCAGGACTCCTAGGACTCCTGGGTCCTCACCACCTGGGCGTGGAAAAACACTGTGTACCCAATGTCTCTTCCTGGGCGACCTACCCAAACACAGGTCCCTAAGGCCCTTCGGACCATTTCTCTGCATGAAGAAGGAAAGGCAACGCTCTGCCCTCTCTTCGCTGCCCATGGAGATTGCCAGGCTTTCAACAGGCCTCCCGAACACAGGCCTAGCAGGGTCTCAGGTGTAATGCAAAAGGTCCCCACTGCTGAACCACTGCTGCCATGAACGAACGCTGTGTTTATTGTTCATACTGGGAACACTTACCTGCCGTCTCTCTCTGCCAAGCAGAAGGCCGACTACAGAGGCAGCCCGACAAACGTGCAATTTGCCCCTGAACGCTACCTCGGGGTTTCTGAGCCACAGGGACCATTTGGCCTATCCCCGGGAATTATGTCCTTGAAGCCATTCAGCCCGTGCAGGGCCCCCCTTGGCGCCCAAGTTTTCTCAGGGCAGGTCCAGCGTGCTGCCTGAGTCTCTCTTGGTTGGTCAGAAACTACAGGTGCATGTGCTGGGTTCAATTTTGCTATCGGTTACCTAGAGCGAAGAGCATTACTCTCCCAGCGGGAGAGCTGAAAGTGCGGCCTCAAAGTGTCCTGCGACACAGTGTGGTTGCTCGTGTTCTCTTCACAAGTAGAATGGCTATGTGAGGGAAAGGGAGCTCTCCTAGAGAAACACTCTGTTTTCTGTACCGTGCAGGAGGCCTCCCGGCGCCCTATATACATAAAGGGAACACTATGCTCTTCCACAAGGACCCAAGTAAGGTTCAGGTAGTCCATCGACGAACTGACGCGTGCAGAGAGGCTTTCCACGAAACCCTAGGCAAGTAGTGCATGAAGGTTCGTGTGCCTTTCCCTGGACCCCCGCTGCCTCAGCATGTCCCCTGGAAGAACACTGTGTACCGAGTTCTCTTCTAGGCCCCCTGAGCACCGCGCCGCGACCAAAGCCCTCCGGATCATCTCTTTGCATGCCGAGTGAGAGGCAACACACTCTTTCCTTTGTTGGATAGCTAGATAGCCAAGACATTCAAAAGTGCTCCCCGAACAGAGGTGTAGAAGGTCTTAGGTGTAATGCCTAATGTCTCTCTCAGTGCTGCCGCTGAGGAGCAAGGAGGAAGCCGGTGCGTAGTGTTCTTTCTGGGTGTACTTAGCTACCGGCTCTTTCTGGCGAGCAGCAACTCGACTTTAGATGCAGTCTGGAAAATGGACGGTTTCCCCCTGCACACTGCTAGGCTTTTGGCAGCGGCAGGGACACCTAACTCACTCGACCTTGCCCCTCTAATATTTCCTGCCATTCGCACGGTGCGCCACAGCCCGGCTACAAAGTGATTCAGAGGAGGTGCCACAGTCCTCCTTGTGTCCCCTTCGGTGCGGGAGAACCTATACGTCGGTGGGCGGTGTTCAACTTTGAGACTGGGACCTTCAGAGCACTGTAGTACCTCCCAGCTGGCAAGAAGGATGGTTCAACGTGAAAGCTGCCTGGAATACAGTGCTCTGTCAGCCCACGCTTGCATGCTGGCATGTCTTTGGAAGGAAAGTGGGCTTTTCTTGAGAGACATAGTGTGTTTCCACTGCCACTCCTGAGGCATCCCAGGGTCGCCTGTCCATCAAAGGAGAGCTACGCTGAGCGCCAAGCTGAAGGCAAGGTCCGGGAATTGCATCCACAGCGCCAGGCAGGCATGCAGCATTTCCCAGGAAGCCTCCCTCAAAGCAGTGGCTAAGCGCTAGTGTGCTTTTCAGGACTCCGGGGACTCCCGCGTCCTCACCACGTCTCATGGAAACACAGTGTGTACCGGATGCCACTTCTTAGGCGACCTACCAACATACAGGGACCTAGGCCCTTCGGATCATCTCTTGGAATGAAGAGTGAAAGGCGAAACACCGCTCTCTTGGTCGCCCAGTTGGATTGCCAGTCTGTCACAAGTCCTCCCGAGCACAGGTCTAGCAGGTCTTAGGTGTACTGCAAGTGGTCCCCGCTGCTGAACCAGAACTGCAATGGAAGAAACCCTCTGCTTGCTGTTCCTCCTGGGAACGCCAACCTGCCCTCGCTCGCCAAGCAGACAGTCGACTTTAGATGCAGCCTGACATACGGACTTGTTGCCCCTGCAACACTGCCTAAGCTTTTGTAAGAGAAAAGGACACTGTGGCCTAACCCAAGGAATTATGTCGGTCACGCCACTCAGCCCAAGCAGAACTCCCTTCGTGCCAAAGTTTGATCAGGGAAGGTCCAGGGTGCTGCGTGAGTCTCTTCTCGTGGCTCAGAAACTACCCGTACATGGGCTGTGCCAAGTCTGGCATAGGGACCTAAGGAGGGAAGCGTTATTTTCCCAACGGGAAAGCAGGCCACCTGCGGCCTCAAACTTAAGTGAAAACCAATGCGGTTGCCCGTCATCTCTTCACAGTGGCAATGCCGACTGAGGGAAAGGCAGCTTTCCTCGATTAACACAGTGTTTCCTATTCGTGGCAGGAGGCCTCCGGCAGCCCTCTTCACATAACGGGAAAACCAGACCTGTCCCCCCCGCCCCAAGGCTCAACGTAATGTCCGGGTTTCCATCCACGGGTGGCCGTGTACTACCGATTTCCATGACCCCGGTAGGGAAAGTAGGGCATTAAGGCCAGTGTGCCCTTGCTAGGACTCCCGCCGCCTCACCATGTCCCTTGGAAGAACGCTGTGTGCTCAGTGACTCTTCTTGGCCGACTGAGCACCGTGCCGCTACCTGGGTACTCCGGATCGGCTCTTTGAGTGCACTGTGAAAGGCAAGGCAGGGTTCTCTTCGTTGGATCGATAGACTGACAAATCTTTCCAATGTGCCCCGACCAGAGTTCTGGAAAGTCCTCGGTGTAGTGCCAGTGGCTCTCAGGGCTGACCCTGAGCTGCAGTGAAACAACTCTGTGCTTCGTGTTCCTTCTCGCTTTACACACCTGCCGTCTCTCTCTGCCAAGCCGAAACGCGACTTTTAGATGCAGCCTGGAAAATCCACAGTTTCCTCCTGAGCCCTGCTAGTCTTTTGGCAGGTTCAAGGCCACCTAGGCCTCCCTAGCGCCTTAAATCGCTTAGGTCATTCGCACAGTGCAAGTCTCCCTGCCTAAATAAAACATTATTCTGAGAAGGTAGCACAGGGCTTCTTGTGCCTCTTTTGGTTCTTCAGAAACGACCCGTACGTGGGCTGGGTTCAACTTTGATACTGGGACCTTATGAGAAACGGAGGAATTCCCTAGTTGAACGAGGAATCCTCGTAGCCTCCAAGGTGCCTACACACAGCGTTCTGCGAGTCCTTCCTTGCGTGCTGGAATGGGTCTCAAAGGAAAGGGTGCTTTACAGGAAAGACAAAAGGTGTTTCCACTTCCTTGCCTGAGGCCTGCCAGAGCCCCCTTTACATAAAGGGCGAGCTACACGGATCACGAAGATCCAAACAAAGTCCAGGACGGCATCCGCAATGCTGGCAGGCATGCAGCATTTGCCCAGAAGCCTTAGCCATGGCAGTGGCTTAACGCTAGCGTGCCGTTCAGGACTCCTAGGACTCCTGGGTCCTCACCACCTGGGCGTGGAAAAACACTGTGTACCCAATGTCTCTTCCTGGGCGACCTACCCAAACACAGGTCCCTAAGGCCCTTCGGACCATTTCTCTGCATGAAGAAGGAAAGGCAACGCTCTGCCCTCTCTTCGCTGCCCATGGAGATTGCCAGGCTTTCAACAGGCCTCCCGAACACAGGCCTAGCAGGGTCTCAGGTGTAATGCAAAAGGTCCCCACTGCTGAACCACTGCTGCCATGAACGAACGCTGTGTTTATTGTTCATACTGGGAACACTTACCTGCCGTCTCTCTCTGCCAAGCAGAAGGCCGACTACAGAGGCAGCCCGACAAACGTGCAATTTGCCCCTGAACGCTACCTCGGGGTTTCTGAGCCACAGGGACCATTTGGCCTATCCCCGGGAATTATGTCCTTGAAGCCATTCAGCCCGTGCAGGGCCCCCCTTGGCGCCCAAGTTTTCTCAGGGCAGGTCCAGCGTGCTGCCTGAGTCTCTCTTGGTTGGTCAGAAACTACAGGTGCATGTGCTGGGTTCAATTTTGCTATCGGTTACCTAGAGCGAAGAGCATTACTCTCCCAGCGGGAGAGCTGAAAGTGCGGCCTCAAAGTGTCCTGCGACACAGTGTGGTTGCTCGTGTTCTCTTCACAAGTAGAATGGCTATGTGAGGGAAAGGGAGCTCTCCTAGAGAAACACTCTGTTTTCTGTACCGTGCAGGAGGCCTCCCGGCGCCCTATATACATAAAGGGAACACTATGCTCTTCCACAAGGACCCAAGTAAGGTTCAGGTAGTCCATCGACGAACTGACGCGTGCAGAGAGGCTTTCCACGAAACCCTAGGCAAGTAGTGCATGAAGGTTCGTGTGCCTTTCCCTGGACCCCCGCTGCCTCAGCATGTCCCCTGGAAGAACACTGTGTACCGAGTTCTCTTCTAGGCCCCCTGAGCACCGCGCCGCGACCAAAGCCCTCCGGATCATCTCTTTGCATGCCGAGTGAGAGGCAACACACTCTTTCCTTTGTTGGATAGCTAGATAGCCAAGACATTCAAAAGTGCTCCCCGAACAGAGGTGTAGAAGGTCTTAGGTGTAATGCCTAATGTCTCTCTCAGTGCTGCCGCTGAGGAGCAAGGAGGAAGCCGGTGCGTAGTGTTCTTTCTGGGTGTACTTAGCTACCGGCTCTTTCTGGCGAGCAGCAACTCGACTTTAGATGCAGTCTGGAAAATGGACGGTTTCCCCCTGCACACTGCTAGGCTTTTGGCAGCGGCAGGGACACCTAACTCACTCGACCTTGCCCCTCTAATATTTCCTGCCATTCGCACGGTGCGCCACAGCCCGGCTACAAAGTGATTCAGAGGAGGTGCCACAGTCCTCCTTGTGTCCCCTTCGGTGCGGGAGAACCTATACGTCGGTGGGCGGTGTTCAACTTTGAGACTGGGACCTTCAGAGCACTGTAGTACCTCCCAGCTGGCAAGAAGGATGGTTCAACGTGAAAGCTGCCTGGAATACAGTGCTCTGTCAGCCCACGCTTGCATGCTGGCATGTCTTTGGAAGGAAAGTGGGCTTTTCTTGAGAGACATAGTGTGTTTCCACTGCCACTCCTGAGGCATCCCAGGGTCGCCTGTCCATCAAAGGAGAGCTACGCTGAGCGCCAAGCTGAAGGCAAGGTCCGGGAATTGCATCCACAGCGCCAGGCAGGCATGCAGCATTTCCCAGGAAGCCTCCCTCAAAGCAGTGGCTAAGCGCTAGTGTGCTTTTCAGGACTCCGGGGACTCCCGCGTCCTCACCACGTCTCATGGAAACACAGTGTGTACCGGATGCCACTTCTTAGGCGACCTACCAACATACAGGGACCTAGGCCCTTCGGATCATCTCTTGGAATGAAGAGTGAAAGGCGAAACACCGCTCTCTTGGTCGCCCAGTTGGATTGCCAGTCTGTCACAAGTCCTCCCGAGCACAGGTCTAGCAGGTCTTAGGTGTACTGCAAGTGGTCCCCGCTGCTGAACCAGAACTGCAATGGAAGAAACCCTCTGCTTGCTGTTCCTCCTGGGAACGCCAACCTGCCCTCGCTCGCCAAGCAGACAGTCGACTTTAGATGCAGCCTGACATACGGACTTGTTGCCCCTGCAACACTGCCTAAGCTTTTGTAAGAGAAAAGGACACTGTGGCCTAACCCAAGGAATTATGTCGGTCACGCCACTCAGCCCAAGCAGAACTCCCTTCGTGCCAAAGTTTGATCAGGGAAGGTCCAGGGTGCTGCGTGAGTCTCTTCTCGTGGCTCAGAAACTACCCGTACATGGGCTGTGCCAAGTCTGGCATAGGGACCTAAGGAGGGAAGCGTTATTTTCCCAACGGGAAAGCAGGCCACCTGCGGCCTCAAACTTAAGTGAAAACCAATGCGGTTGCCCGTCATCTCTTCACAGTGGCAATGCCGACTGAGGGAAAGGCAGCTTTCCTCGATTAACACAGTGTTTCCTATTCGTGGCAGGAGGCCTCCGGCAGCCCTCTTCACATAACGGGAAAACCAGACCTGTCCCCCCCGCCCCAAGGCTCAACGTAATGTCCGGGTTTCCATCCACGGGTGGCCGTGTACTACCGATTTCCATGACCCCGGTAGGGAAAGTAGGGCATTAAGGCCAGTGTGCCCTTGCTAGGACTCCCGCCGCCTCACCATGTCCCTTGGAAGAACGCTGTGTGCTCAGTGACTCTTCTTGGCCGACTGAGCACCGTGCCGCTACCTGGGTACTCCGGATCGGCTCTTTGAGTGCACTGTGAAAGGCAAGGCAGGGTTCTCTTCGTTGGATCGATAGACTGACAAATCTTTCCAATGTGCCCCGACCAGAGTTCTGGAAAGTCCTCGGTGTAGTGCCAGTGGCTCTCAGGGCTGACCCTGAGCTGCAGTGAAACAACTCTGTGCTTCGTGTTCCTTCTCGCTTTACACACCTGCCGTCTCTCTCTGCCAAGCCGAAACGCGACTTTTAGATGCAGCCTGGAAAATCCACAGTTTCCTCCTGAGCCCTGCTAGTCTTTTGGCAGGTTCAAGGCCACCTAGGCCTCCCTAGCGCCTTAAATCGCTTAGGTCATTCGCACAGTGCAAGTCTCCCTGCCTAAATAAAACATTATTCTGAGAAGGTAGCACAGGGCTTCTTGTGCCTCTTTTGGTTCTTCAGAAACGACCCGTACGTGGGCTGGGTTCAACTTTGATCCTGGGACCTTATGAGAAACGGAGGAATTCCCTAGTTGAAAGAGGAATCCTCGTAGCCTCCAAGGTGCCTACATACAGCGTTCTGCGAGTCCTTCCTTGCGTGCTGGAATGGGTCTCAAAGGAAAGGGTGCTTTACAGGAAAGACAAAAGGTGTTTCCACTTCCTTGCCTGAGGCCTGCCAGAGCCCCCTTTACATAAAGGGCGAGCTACACGGATCACGAAGATCCAAACAAAGTCCAGGACGGCATCCGCAATGCTGGCAGGCATGCAGCATTTGCCCAGAAGCCTTAGCCATGGCAGTGGCTTAACGCTAGCGTGCCGTTCAGGACTCCTAGGACTCCTGGGTCCTCACCACCTGGGCGTGGGAAAACACTGTGTACCCAATGTCTCTTCCTGGGCGACCTACCCAAACACAGGTCCCTAAGGCCCTTCGGACCATTTCTCTGCATGAAGAAGGAAAGGCAACGCTCTGCCCTCTCTTCGCTGCCCATGGAGATTGCCAGGCTTTCAACAGGCCTCCCGAACACAGGCCTAGCAGGGTCTCAGGTGTAATGCAAAAGGTCCCCACTGCTGAACCACTGCTGCCATGAACGAACGCTGTGTTTATTGTTCATACTGGGAACACTTACCTGCCGTCTCTCTCTGCCAAGCAGAAGGCCGACTACAGAGGCAGCCCGACAAACGTGCAATTTGCCCCTGAACGCTACCTCGGGGTTTCTGAGCCACAGGGACCATTTGGCCTATCCCCGGGAATTATGTCCTTGAAGCCATTCAGCCCGTGCAGGGCCCCCCTTGGCGCCCAAGTTTTCTCAGGGCAGGTCCAGCGTGCTGCCTGAGTCTCTCTTGGTTGGTCAGAAACTACAGGTGCATGTGCTGGGTTCAATTTTGCTATCGGTTACCTAGAGCGAAGAGCATTACTCTCCCAGCGGGAGAGCTGAAAGTGCGGCCTCAAAGTGTCCTGCGACACAGTGTGGTTGCTCGTGTTCTCTTCACAAGTAGAATGGCTATGTGAGGGAAAGGGAGCTCTCCTAGAGAAACACTCTGTTTTCTGTACCGTGCAGGAGGCCTCCCGGCGCCCTATATACATAAAGGGAACACTATGCTCTTCCACAAGGACCCAAGTAAGGTTCAGGTAGTCCATCGACGAACTGACGCGTGCAGAGAGGCTTTCCACGAAACCCTAGGCAAGTAGTGCATGAAGGTTCGTGTGCCTTTCCCTGGACCCCCGCTGCCTCAGCATGTCCCCTGGAAGAACACTGTGTACCGAGTTCTCTTCTAGGCCCCCTGAGCACCGCGCCGCGACCAAAGCCCTCCGGATCATCTCTTTGCATGCCGAGTGAGAGCACCACACTCTTTCCTTTGTTGGATAGCTAGATAGCCAAGACATTCAAAAGTGCTCCCCGAACAGAGGTGTAGAAGGTCTTAGGTGTAATGCCTAATGTCTCTCTCAGTGCTGCCGCTGAGGAGCAAGGAGGAAGCCGGTGCGTAGTGTTCTTTCTGGGTGTACTTAGCTACCGGCTCTTTCTGGCGAGCAGCAACTCGACTTTAGATGCAGTCTGGAAAATGGACGGTTTCCCCCTGCACACTGCTAGGCTTTTGGCAGCGGCAGGGACACCTAACTCACTCGACCTTGCCCCTCTAATATTTCCTGCCATTCGCACGGTGCGCCACAGCCCGGCTACAAAGTGATTCAGAGGAGGTGCCACAGTCCTCCTTGTGTCCCCTTCGGTGCGGGAGAACCTATACGTCGGTGGGCGGTGTTCAACTTTGAGACTGGGACCTTCAGAGCACTGTAGTACCTCCCAGCTGGCAAGAAGGATGGTTCAACGTGAAAGCTGCCTGGAATACAGTGCTCTGTCAGCCCACGCTTGCATGCTGGCATGTCTTTGGAAGGAAAGTGGGCTTTTCTTGAGAGACATAGTGTGTTTCCACTGCCACTCCTGAGGCATCCCAGGGTCGCCTGTCCATCAAAGGAGAGCTACGCTGAGCGCCAAGCTGAAGGCAAGGTCCGGGAATTGCATCCACAGCGCCAGGCAGGCATGCAGCATTTCCCAGGAAGCCTCCCTCAAAGCAGTGGCTAAGCGCTAGTGTGCTTTTCAGGACTCCGGGGACTCCGCGTCCTCACCACGTCTCATGGAAACACAGTGTGTACCGGATGCCACTTCTTAGGCGACCTACCAACATACAGGGACCTAGGCCCTTCGGATCATCTCTTGGAATGAAGAGTGAAAGGCGAAACACCGCTCTCTTGGTCGCCCAGTTGGATTGCCAGTCTGTCACAAGTCCTCCCGAGCACAGGTCTAGCAGGTCTTAGGTGTACTGCAAGTGGTCCCCGCTGCTGAACCAGAACTGCAATGGAAGAAACCCTCTGCTTGCTGTTCCTCCTGGGAACGCCAACCTGCCCTCGCTCGCCAAGCAGACAGTCGACTTTAGATGCAGCCTGACATACGGACTTGTTGCCCCTGCAACACTGCCTAAGCTTTTGTAAGAGAAAAGGACACTGTGGCCTAACCCAAGGAATTATGTCGGTCACGCCACTCAGCCCAAGCAGAACTCCCTTCGTGCCAAAGTTTGATCAGGGAAGGTCCAGGGTGCTGCGTGAGTCTCTTCTCGTGGCTCAGAAACTACCCGTACATGGGCTGTGCCAAGTCTGGCATAGGGACCTAAGGAGGGAAGCGTTATTTTCCCAACGGGAAAGCAGGCCACCTGCGGCCTCAAACTTAAGTGAAAACCAATGCGGTTGCCCGTCATCTCTTCACAGTGGCAATGCCGACTGAGGGAAAGGCAGCTTTTCTCGATTAACACAGTGTTTCCTATTCGTGGCAGGAGGCCTCCGGCAGCCCTCTTCACATAACGGGAAAACCAGACCTGTCCCCCCCGCCCCAAGGCTCAACGTAATGTCCGGGTTTCCATCCACGGGTGGCCGTGTACTACCGATTTCCATGACCCCGGTAGGGAAAGTAGGGCATTAAGGCCAGTGTGCCCTTGCTAGGACTCCCGCCGCCTCACCATGTCCCTTGGAAGAACGCTGTGTGCTCAGTGACTCTTCTTGGCCGACTGAGCACCGTGCCGCTACCTGGGTACTCCGGATCGGCTCTTTGAGTGCACTGTGAAAGGCAAGGCAGGGTTCTCTTCGTTGGATCGATAGACTGACAAATCTTTCCAATGTGCCCCGACCAGAGTTCTGGAAAGTCCTCGGTGTAGTGCCAGTGGCTCTCAGGGCTGACCCTGAGCTGCAGTGAAACAACTCTGTGCTTCGTGTTCCTTCTCGCTTTACACACCTGCCGTCTCTCTCTGCCAAGCCGAAACGCGACTTTTAGATGCAGCCTGGAAAATCCACAGTTTCCTCCTGAGCCCTGCTAGTCTTTTGGCAGGTTCAAGGCCACCTAGGCCTCCCTAGCGCCTTAAATCGCTTAGGTCATTCGCACAGTGCAAGTCTCCCTGCCTAAATAAAACATTATTCTGAGAAGGTAGCACAGGGCTTCTTGTGCCTCTTTTGGTTCTTCAGAAACGACCCGTACGTGGGCTGGGTTCAACTTTGATACTGGGACCTTATGAGAAACGGAGGAATTCCCTAGTTGAACGAGGAATCCTCGTAGCCTACAAGGTGCCTACACACAGCGTTCTGCGAGTCCTTCCTTGCGTGCTGGAATGGGTCTCAAAGGAAAGGGTGCTTTACAGGAAAGACAAAAGGTGTTTCCACTTCCTTGCCTGAGGCCTGCCAGAGCCCCCTTTACATAAAGGGCGAGCTACACGGATCACGAAGATCCAAACAAAGTCCAGGACGGCATCCGCAATGCTGGCAGGCATGCAGCATTTGCCCAGAAGCCTTAGCCATGGCAGTGGCTTAACGCTAGCGTGCCGTTCAGGACTCCTAGGACTCCTGGGTCCTCACCACCTGGGCGTGGAAAAACACTGTGTACCCAATGTCTCTTCCTGGGCGACCTACCCAAACACAGGTCCCTAAGGCCCTTCGGACCATTTCTCTGCATGAAGAAGGAAAGGCAACGCTCTGCCCTCTCTTCGCTGCCCATGGAGATTGCCAGGCTTTCAACAGGCCTCCCGAACACAGGCCTAGCAGGGTCTCAGGTGTAATGCAAAAGGTCCCCACTGCTGAACCACTGCTGCCATGAACGAACGCTGTGTTTATTGTTCATACTGGGAACACTTACCTGCCGTCTCTCTCTGCCAAGCAGAAGGCCGACTACAGAGGCAGCCCGACAAACGTGCAATTTGCCCCTGAACGCTACCTCGGGGTTTCTGAGCCACAGGGACCATTTGGCCTATCCCCGGGAATTATGTCCTTGAAGCCATTCAGCCCGTGCAGGGCCCCCCTTGGCGCCCAAGTTTTCTCAGGGCAGGTCCAGCGTGCTGCCTGAGTCTCTCTTGGTTGGTCAGAAACTACAGGTGCATGTGCTGGGTTCAATTTTGCTATCGGTTACCTAGAGCGAAGAGCATTACTCTCCCAGCGGGAGAGCTGAAAGTGCGGCCTCAAAGTGTCCTGCGACACAGTGTGGTTGCTCGTGTTCTCTTCACAAGTAGAATGGCTATGTGAGGGAAAGGGAGCTCTCCTAGAGAAACACTCTGTTTTCTGTACCGTGCAGGAGGCCTCCCGGCGCCCTATATACATAAAGGGAACACTATGCTCTTCCACAAGGACCCAAGTAAGGTTCAGGTAGTCCATCGACGAACTGACGCGTGCAGAGAGGCTTTCCACGAAACCCTAGGCAAGTAGTGCATGAAGG